>NC_090241.1:15700640-15828140 GCF_024489055.1 Chanodichthys erythropterus | reverse complement strand
TGTGCCCTTGTTACAGTTGAGACATTTTTTTATTGAAAATAATCCATTCTTTATACTGCACTCAGGGTGAGAATAAAGAAAGTGGCTAGGAGGGATCTAACCCACCCTATGAAAAGAGTAGGACCTAAACTACACAGTCTAACTTTTCAACAAGTTTGTTTAATGTCAATATAATCCCACTCCAAAAGGGGTGGGGCGTTGTATTCTTGCATAGCCTATAGGACTACATATTGTAGATTTATATTCTTCCAAAATATAAGTAGGCCTAATATAAATATATAAGTTATATAAGTAATAAATAACAAAGTAAGCTCGCAAGATAAATTACAATTTTGTCATATTTTTGTCATATAGCAGAGTTGTCTGGTGCCATGTAAACGTTTGCGAATAGAAAAACGTGTGCTTTCTCGTGTGCTTTTCATTGTATGAGTATCAGTAACATCGACAACTGTTATTGTTGTTTCTTTTCTTTTCCTTTCTTTAAAAAATATATAAAATTTGCATATGTAAATATAAATATAGCTTTGCATAGGTCTATTGTGACAGTATTTTTTTGAAAACACTGGATATAGTAGCCTATATGTCATAAAAATATATGCTTATAAAATGCATGCGTAGTAATTATAGTAATTATAATTTAAAGGTATTCTAAGCGATGTCGCGCGTTTTTAGACCAAAAAAATTTTTTTTCACATACAGCAAACATCTCCTCACTATCCGCTAGCTGCCTGTCCCCTGAACACACTGAACACACGGTCTCTGTAGTCGACACAAGCTCCAAAAACGGCAATAAAAACAAACTGGTGCAGCCTGGACCATGAAACATAATAAACATGCTCCAGCCAGTAACCGACAAGAATGATTTTAAATGCACGTTCATGACTGTCAAATGTCAACAGGAAGTTTCTCCACCCAGGATCACTTAGAGCACCTTTAATAAAAGCAATATTGTATAGTAATTTTATGCTATAGGCTGTGTTTACAGGTAAGCATGTGTGTATTGAGTAAATGTAATCAATTTCACACCTGACCTAGGCTAATTCACGAGTTCACACTTACAAATAATCAGATAGAATGAACCATTTTTTTAATTAGCTGAAGAATAACCATAAGTTATCAGGTTTGTAGTCGGGTAGGGTTTGCTTTTAATAAGAATCTCATCTGAATTTGTTCATTGGTTAATGTACAGTAGTTAATCAGAAGAACAGCATTCAAATGCGTAAACCAAACTAAAGGTCATTAACTTTGGCTGCTATATAAAATAAAAAGGTAGCAACCGAAAACTTTTGTTATCAGACAATTAAACCAACCTCATTAATAAAACCAAATTTAATTTCTCAATGCACATGTTTTATAAATGTATATTTTTTGTAAGACTTGCTGAAATAACTACAAAAAAGCAATATGTTTATCTTTCTCTCTTAACTATAGTCTTTCTGCTCTATAGTTTTTTTTATTTATTTTTTTTATGAAATATAAATTAGCCTACGAATTAAACCTCTATTCTGTTCAATTCTATTCCTCGTCTGCTCTGGTTTTATTGATAATCTACCAGTGGATGTCGTTGTTCTCTCGAGTGTCACTGCTGGAGATGAATGAGCTCAAAGCTCTGCGTAAAAGACGCGTCCGACTCTTTCTCAATAGAGCAGATACTGAGAGAGAGAGAGAGAGAGAGAGAGAGAGAGAGAGAGAGAGAGAGAGAGAGAGAGAGCGGGACAACGTGAGTGTCTCCTATCTCACTAGAGCTCAAACTAACGGGATCTTCTTATATCCTCTACATGCGCAGAGATTCAAGAACCACACAAGTGAAAGCGCGTGTCTATTACTCAAGGAAAAAGAGAGCAGTACGAACTTAGATTGCTTTGTGACTTTTCTGCTTTTGCTGAAGCGTTTGACGGAGGTACAGTGACCTGTGTGGAGATTTCTTCAGCGATTTTCTTTAATTGCGAAAGTGTAGGCTAAATATTCTCGGATCTTCCGCAGTGGTTTAGATCAGGTATCCAGGAGTTTGCCCATGAGTTGGAGTCAGATTCACATTAGTTTGATATTTGGCACCGGTTTGATCGTGGTGTCATAGCGGCTGTGGATTGATCTCGCTCAGACTGTCAACTGATTTCCCCCTGTTATATCTGCTAACAGTGAACGCATCTTCTCATTAGAACACGGCTGTGTTTCAGCTCAGGAGAGACTGAGGAAGGCGACTGATGATGTTGAGGATCTCGGATGCTTTGGTCACTTTGGTGACTTTCTACTGTGTGGTCAGCGGGACTGTCGGCGGATACGGCATGAGCATGTTCGCCGCTCAGACCTCCCCACCGGATCCGTGTTACGACGAGAACGGTCACCCCAGAAGATGCATCCCCGATTTCGTGAACGCGGCGTTCGGGAAGGAAGTGCGCGCGTCCAGCACCTGCGGCAAAACACCGAGTCGGTACTGTGTGGTGACTGAGAAAGGGGATGAAAAGCACAGAAACTGCCACACGTGCGACGCGTCAGACCCAAAGAAATATCACCCACCTGCTTACTTAACCGACCTGAACAATCCTCATAATCTCACCTGCTGGCAGTCGGACAATTACATCCAGTATCCTCAAAACGTCACTTTAACATTGTCCCTGAGCAAGAAATTCGAAGTGACCTACGTGAGTTTGCAGTTCTGCTCACCCCGACCAGAGTCTATGGCTATCTTTAAATCAATGGACTACGGCAAGTCCTGGGTGCCTTTCCAGTATTACTCGACCCAGTGTAGAAAGATGTACAACAAGCCCAGCAAAGCCTCGATCACTAAGCAAAACGAGCAAGAGGCCATCTGCACAGATTCTCACACCGACATGCACCCACTTTCTGGCGGGTTGATCGCGTTCAGCACCCTGGACGGACGACCCTCTGCGCATGACTTTGACAATTCACCCGTACTTCAGGACTGGGTGACTGCCACCGACATTAAGGTGACTTTCAGCCGACTGCACACTTTCGGAGACGAAAATGAGGATGACTCGGAACTGGCCAGAGATTCCTATTTTTACGCCGTGTCAGACCTGCAGGTCGGAGGCAGATGTAAGTGTAATGGACACGCGTCACGGTGCGTCAAAGACCGGGATGGAAACCTAGTGTGCGAGTGCAAGCACAATACAGCCGGACCAGAGTGTGACAGATGCAAACCGTTTCACTATGACCGACCCTGGCAGCGCGCAACCGCCAGAGAAGCCAACGAATGTGTCGGTAGGTCCAACTTTTTATTTCTGTGTCGTCTCTGGAAAGCGCCTACGGCGTTTTCACCAAAGACACATCGTTGATCTTTCGTCGCACGTACAATTTGTTTGAGATAAGTTCGAAACCAGCCATGACTGCCAAGTGAAAAGTGCGGGTGTTTTCTTTTTAAATTCAAGCATTTCGCATCTAGTGAAGGGAGCTTTCAGGACCATTACAGGATAACAATATACAGGCGACAGATTTATGGAGAAAGCGCGATGATTTAGAGGAAGATTAAAAAAATCTCTATTTTTTAAAGACTTGAAATAATGGTAAATAAATAAGGTAGCTAAAACGAATATAAATTATTACAGTCTATCATGATCTTAGCCTCGGCATCAAACAGCTTGAGGTTTGAATAAATGTAGGAAAATAGAATGAAAATTTGAATAATGAAAATGTAATGAATGTTCGACTTCATTTAAGATCGATTTTTATGTACTATTATATAAAAGTTTACACTAAAATAAAACATATGGGAGCTTTGGAAACTTCAGTTCGGATAATATGTTTTCTGTACGGCAAAATGTGTTAAATATATTTTTTTTAAAAAAGAAAAAAGAAGTTTGTCATTTGTACTACATAGCTTGTAAGATGCGCGTTAATGTTTATTTTAGATAAACATTGGAACAAACGAGATATTTCTATACGGTTTAAATAAAAATAATGTTTACATAATATTCATAGTGTGTATTATTAGTTTATTATTAGGCATCAACACGCATAATGAAAAAAAAATGATGAACAGGTGTCTTTAGAGACAGAAGCGAGAAAATAAACAGAGCATTTTGTCGTCTAAAGAGCAAAAGTGATAACAGTCTGCCAACGAGCCGCCTCGTGTTGTGGCCCGCATTTTCTGACATATTCATTAAGAAATATTAGGCTTATTTTTTATTTATTAGGCTTAAATAAAAATGTTTTAGATATATATCCCAAACAAAATACAGATTAAAGACTACAAACTATCGAATTAAGTTATATCAGCAGCGCCGGTTGTTAGATTCTCAACTATTTATTTACATATTATTATTATTCACTCTCAAAAAATAAATAAATAAATAAAAAGGTACAAAAGCTGTCACTGGGAAGGGACACCTTTGTACCTAAATATTACTATCTCAAAAATACAAAAAAGTGCCAAAAGTTTACATATTATATAACCTAAATACATATTAGAACATAAACCGTTTTTTCGTGAGAGTGTTGTTACTGATATTTTATTAAGCATATTTGTAATATACTCACTGTATGATAAACTAGCTGAGGGAACATGAATATTTAGCTTATTGCTTACAGCAAAAATAAAGAAATGAAACCATAACATTTAATTTAATGAATGAAGAACATAATTTATAAACTAAATTAAAAGTCATAATTTGCACTGAATTGTCTGGCCACTCTTAAACTGGCCTACACCAAGCTGAAGCACCGTTAAAGCAGTCTCATTATCAGCAGTCTGAAAGATAACTGGGTTATTAAAAATGCTTATGGGTCCAGCAGATGCATATAATACATTCCTTAAAAATAAATTATTTAGCATTTCTGTGATTTCACTTTGCCTACACTGTTAAGTGGAATATCTGAAAGAAAAAGCTGTACCTCTTTGGATAAAACTGTCTGCATCTTAAAACACGATGAAGAATTATAATATTTTAATATATTACATATGTATTTAATGACACTGTATCTTTAGTAGATGTAGCATTCTGTCAATGTGAAAACTTAAGCAGTATGAAATGAGGATGCACTGTCAATTCAACTTGCAAATAATAATGTCTGGTCCTGCATAAACAAATCTTAATCATCATAATAAAACGAGCCTGATAATCATCATATGTCATCCATCACACATTTCTGAAGCAAATTTTGCACCTGCCCAGTTTTTGAAGTCTGTTTTGACTCATCTTAGAGGAGAAGAGCTTGTTCTTATTCTCCTTTCTCTAAGTAAGCCCTATATGTATCTGCACTAGAAATGTAAACAAACCAGTTTAGACGCCACTGTCGCACAGGAGAAATGAATTGCTCTCCTGTATCCTTGACACTTTATTTTTACCGGGCCTGCATGTGTGAGTCTTGTGTGGGGCACAAAAGATCGTCACTCACAGCATCCATCTTGCTGTCAGCGAGCCGACGCTTTTGCCGAACATTCCTCGGCTGTGTTTTTCCTGAGCGCAGTGCCATCAGATCCAGTGCCGAAATGAAAAGAGAGTGCAAGAGAATGAAAAGGAGTGAAGAAGTGAAAAGAGAGGAGTAAAGGGGTGGGCAACGTTAAAGCAAACAGAGCTTAAACAGGAGAAGAAAGAGCTGTGTGACACCTCTGAGCGAGGGCAGAGCCCAAGGGAAAACCTTTGTGTGTGTGTGAGGGCAAAATGCAATCAAACACCTATAGAAACTCTATGGCAACCTCTCATTCATAACCCAAGCCTAAATATGGAAATGTATGTTGTAAATGATCTGACTGAGGGTTTGGTCCTCTTTCATCACTACAGTATGTAGGAGAAACATTTCTGCATTCTGGCAAGTAGTTCAGCGTAACTGTCTTTGTTGGTCCTAATATGTGTTCATGTACTAGACTGAACTCTTACTGAAAGGAAAATTCACTAAGGAATTGAACTGGGATGCTATGAATTCCATTTACTAAATATCATAAGAATATAGATTTTATTTGATTTGAGATAATGTGGGAGGTTTTAAAGTGAGTGAAACACAGGAAAAGAAATAGTGTTGAACAGAGAGTGTTTAACTGATAGCGATCAATAGCTAGGACTGCAAAGAGACCTAGGTTTCATTTAAACTGCACTTAACTGATTGGATCCTCCAGTGGAAAAGGAACCGTATAAACCCTTGAGTGCCCCGTTAATGTGGCCTTAGGGTATTGATCAGCTAATGCCATTGAGAAGCATAATTCTTTAATGCATTGAGCCACAGTCTGAAGCCTGTCAAGAATACAAAATAAGAAGGCCACCCTATGAAATAAGAATGTCGATCCATCCTTGGGGAAAAAACAAAACAAAAAGACATTCAAATTATTATATTACAAACAAATCAAACCATAGTCTTTATACAATACAGATGGCTTCAAATCAGCTTCAGGAAAATAACAGTGTTAATATAATAAAATTAATCCATTATGAAAATTTTAACTGTAAAGCTGCAAATGTTATTATTCAGCTTCTGTGTTGATTCAATTCAGCTGCAAAATTCATCAATTCTGAAACAAATTCAATTCAAGCTATAAAGCATTTGCTGCATTCTTGGTTTATAAAACGCCTTTTCAGTCAGACTTATAGAAGAGGATTTTCTTTTAAGCTTCACTCCCTGGAGTACACCAGATGAGGCAGCAAAAATGTTTTAGTAAGGAAGAGAAGGAAATGTTTAAGAGTAATGTATTCTTGATGACAGAAGGGTTTGTGTTTAATCTCAGACTGTGGTTTTAGATGATCAGGGATGTTTCTCTGTCCTCTATTGTTGGAAGTAAAGCATATATCGCTGTCAGAATCCAAATCGTTTCTCTTGTATTTCCCGCATGTACTTGTTTCTCTGTCACAAAGTTACGTTTAACTCCCTAGCATCTCTCCTACTTGCCAAACCACAACATGACTCTGCCAGTTTGAACAGATTGTCTCACATAGTTACTGCATGATCTCCTTGAACAATAACTACACACTTGGAAGTGTTTTAAAGCTCTCTTGGGCCTGATTCTGAAATTCTTGACTGGCAGTGCAGGTTGATATGCTGAAGGCATGAATTAGGTGGACCCATCAGGGTAATCTCCAAGGACATTTTATTCATGTTTTAGAGGAAATAAAGTACTGTCAATTTGATCTTCTCAAATGTAAAGGAATAGCTAAAACATTTAATCATGTTGTTTCAAACTCATACGATTTTCTATCTTCTGTGGAACACAAAATAAGATATTTGAAGAATGTTTCAGTTGCTTTTGTCCATACAATTAGTATGTTCAAAGTCCAAAAGTTCCAAAATTGACAAAACGTTAGCATAAAAGAAATCCAGACAACTCTAGTGGTCTAAATAACTTTGTATGTTGAAAAGACCAAAATTTAAAGGGTAAGTTCACACAAAAATGAAAATTCTGTCATCATTTACTCACCCTCATGCACCTCCAAACTCATAAGGCTTTTCTTCATTTTCAAAACACAACTGAAACATATTTAATGAATGTGAGAGATTTCTGTCCCTCCACACTCTTAAAAATGCTTGGTTGTTCCAACCCATGTTTGGGTCAAATATGGACAAACTCAATTGTTGGTTTAAATGTTTAAATAAAAATTATAAACCCAGCGGTTTGATGCTTCAAAAAGTTCATAAAGAGAGTGTAAACCAAATCCATATGTATTGAGCAGTTTAATCCAAGTCTTCTGAAGAGACATGATCATTTTATATGATGAAAAGATTTAAAGCTGCAGTCCGCGATTTTTCCTCTTTGTCGCCATCTCTGTTTGAAACCTGCAATTGCAGTCATATGCGGAATAGATATCTGTATGTGCGTTGTGCCTCGGCACAGCTCGTCAGCGCGGATTAATCTAATGTTTTCTGTCAATCACTACACCGGTGTGGATACTGTATTTCAGAATCACAGATTCTACATCTTGAAAGTATGACCAATATAAGAATTTACCTGTAGATCTCAAATTCTGTAGCCACTCCACAGTCCAAAGTCTTTTTGTTTTTTTGTCTATGGGTGAATCTCCAGTTGTCACTGATGATTGTCATTTGGACCTTTCTGGATTACAATCCACCATCAAAATGATAAGTTTAATTATTTCAGCTGCTGTGAGAAAAGGCTATAAATGATCCGCTACCAGCAGCGTCCTCACATGATAAAACCGACTAGCCTGGACTCCTTCCTTTCTGTTTACGGATGTGACATAATAACGCACAGACGAACTGCTGCATGCTCGAATTTCCTGCGGAAATCCACCATGTCACTCTTATTATAAAACATTATTATCACAAGCTTACCGTTGTGAATCGAGCTAAGATAAGGGGATAGTTTTAAACACTGGCTGATTATGTACTTGCTCAAAAATTGTTACGGACTGCAGCTTTAATTAAACTTTAAATTTAAAGCTTCAGTCCTTAAGTTTTGCCTCTTTGTCGCCATCTCTGCTAGAAACCTGCAATTGCGGAATTATCATTTTTACATGTTGGTCCTCAGCACGGATGAATCTAATGTTTTGAGGAGAATTTGTGGCTGTCATTCACTGCATACTGTACTTCGGAATCACAGATTGTAGTCTTGGAAGTATAACCAAAATAAGAATTTTCACCAGAAAATGTCATCTGAAAAAGTAAGTAACATGTCTGCCACTTTTGTTCTGACTAAATGTGGAAAAAATGAATTAAAATAAATTGCACTACCAATGGTGATTAAATATAACAATCACTTAGCTCATATCACATCAAACCCTGCAAATTATTATTATTGTTATACTTTGTTCTCAAATTGTTAATGTTAACATCAGCATTGCATGACTATGTGTATTTAGTGTGTATTATTATTACCTGTAGATTTCAGCTTCTGTACAGTCTAATCTCTAACGTCAATTTGTCATACCATACAATTCGCCATCAAAATGATGTTTAATTATTCCAGCTGCAATGAGAAAAGGCTATAAATGATCCGTCACCTTCAGCATCCTCACACTCACATGCAATATAGCCTACTAGCTGGGACTCCTTCTTTATCTAAACAGGTGTGACGTAATGACGCAAAGACTAATGGCGGCATGCTCAAATTTCCCACAGAAACCTACCAGTACCACTCGAATTAGAAAACATTATTACAAGCTTACCTTTGTAAATCGGTCTAAGGTAAGGAGATAGTTGCAAACACTGGCTGGTTATGTAACTTTAAAAAAAATGATTTTGGATTATTTTTAACCAAAAAAAGTTACAGACTGCAGCTTTAATATATAAAGATTGATTGACACAAATAGAACAGTAAATGTGGTAAATGGAAGCTCAAATACATGTTTTAATTAATGGGTGAGTAAATGATGACAGAATTTTTTTAAGCAGTGATTTACTCTCAAATCAAATCAAATCAAATCAAATATGGCAACATGCCCAAATCAAATATGGCAACACATCAAACATCAAACCTCATTCGTTAAGTCAGGTGACATGCAAGTACCAGTGATGTTTATTGTTAATGACACATGCATATTTGGTTTGGGCTAAGACTTGGATTATGGCTGTATGGCGCTTGAAAGTTTTGGACCCTATTGACTTTCATTGGACAAAAACAGCTGAAACGTTTGTAATGATAAATGTAATGTAAATGATGACAGAATTTACATTTTTTGGGTGAATTTTTCTTTTAATGAAAAACTAAAATTAAAACAATTGTATAAAAAAAAAAAAAACATTTTAAAAATTGATTTAAATATATAAATCCTTTAGTTCAGTAATACAGCACGGTGTTAAATATGTTTGTCAGATTTACTAGACAATCAGCCATCAGTAATCTCTGAGTTTGTGTTTTTGTCTATGAAAGTAAAAGTAAAAGGCTCTAGTTAATGTTTTAGCTGCCACATGGCATTTATAAATCAACATCTCTAATCTTCAAAGCTGCCGATGGATCAAATAGTCCCACCTATCAAGCAAAATTGGGTGAGAAGTGAGATGAGAAACCTGACGGAGCTTTTGCACTTTGCTCTGCTGCATCACTGTTGTACCACACTACTGTTCAAAGGGGATGAATTACAATCATAGACATCTAGTGGTTCATTTCTCTAACCAGTGACCGCATTTCCCAGAACGCTTATCAGTGTTTACTGGTGTTCAACTTGTTTTGTAAGGCTCAGGTGAACAAAACCCTCTCATATGCACATGATTCTTGTGGAGGAATTTTGAAAACTGTCTTCATCCTCTGCAGATGCATCAAACAAATAGAGCAAATACTGTAAACACAAACACCTAGAAGTTCTGAACCACCTGTTTGTGATTGTACAACATGAATGTTTTCCACTAGCAAGTGAGCAAGCTCATTAGCTCTTTCATGTTACTCCATACCGGCTGCCAGCTTTTTTGACAGGAACAGTGATCAAAAAAACAATGTTTTTGAGAATTTGGACTCAAGACTATGATGCACAAGCCCAGCCTCTTCAGGAGAACCAGAGATATAAGGGTGCATTGAGCTTGCTGTGGGGCAGGCTGTGTGTTTTTGAGAAGGCCCAGACCTCCTGGCGAGATCAGTGCTGGCGGAAAGCCCACGCTGAGGCTCTGCTGTAGGGGGGGTGAGTATATTTCCAGAGGAGAGCCTGGCTCTAGAGCCGAATACTCTGCAGCAAACTCAACCTGATGCCTGCCAGGCTGCAACGCACTAGGCCCAAACCAGCCATCTGCATCTCGTTTAACTAGACGCCACCACACGCACACGCACACACACACACACACACACACACACACACACACACACACACACACACACACACACACACACACACACACACAGGCTCTGAAACATGAGGGTTAGCACACATATCGTGTGCACACTGGATGGTATGTATAAGAATATGATAATGCTGCTTCTCTTTGTACTCAAGGATAGTTTTAATTTTAAATCAGATTGATTTCAAGGACGATGCCATTTGGATGCTCATAAGTGATGGAGCATTACTGTGCCCAGTTTGTGAGAGAATACTATTAAGTATATCTGATGTCATTTTTCTAGGATTTAGCTTTAGATTGCTGGTAATTGGCAAGTTTTGAGGGAACTGGACACCAAAGCTGATTATAAATGGAAGTCAAAACAATTTATTCATCAGTTTGACAATGTTTAACAATGTCCAAATATCTGTCTTCCCATCTTACCACAAATACATCTGTGGTCGGAGCACTTGAACGTTGTTTTGAAATACAATGATCTGGCTTGTTATGCAAGGACACATTGACAGCTGCAGGCCAACGTATGAAAAGTGTATATCGACAGGATAGAAGTATCTCAGGCAGGACGATGGCTCATGAATAGAGAATATCGAGCCATGCTTGTTTCAAGAGCTGAAGCCTGCTGGGACTGGCATTTAAAGTATTTTTTCATGACTCAATTCCAACTTTGAGAAGCAATGTGTCCGATGCCGATGTGTTATTGCTCCTATTGATGTTATTTTATAATGGATTTTGAGTTGATTGTTTGATTATGAACACCTGATAATACTCACATATTGTGTATATCATCTAATGAGCAGTGATCCAACATATTTGTTTTTTTTTTCTTCTGAAAAGAATTGGATAAATCTTAAAAATGACATTAGAATGAGGAAATCTGAGGGCAAATCTGAGGGCATTACATGATTAAACAAAGTATCTGAGGCAAAATATTCCTGCATGAACAAACAATTCATATATATATATATGAATATTAACGCAAGATTTGGAATGCTTCAGATTGATTTGTCTGATTATATGCATGGTTATGTTTCTGACTTACTGAATTTAAAAGTTATTTTTCACTTCCAGCTTTAATATCATGTTGAATAACCTTGTAGTATTAATTGTATTAATAGTATTATTTTTTATTTCTTTTTTTACTTGGTTTGTATTTCTGAGATTCCAAGATTGGGAAATTATACACAAACCTTACAGTTTGTCAGAAAACACTTATAACACAAAATTGATATCAAAATGTGACAGTATTTTGCTAAATTTTAGAAGTAAATAAAATCAAGGTCATGCAGAGATTCAGTGTACTTTTTTTTTCTTTTTTTGTTTTGTTTATTGTGTGTATTACAATATTGCCACTGCTTAATCTCACAAACATATGGCATTAAGAAGGGACAACATTTACAAAATTATCACTGCACAGAACACACTCATATACAGGAAAAAATGGCATGGTTAAGACTTTATATTGGCATCTCAGTGGATTTTCTCTACCTCCCTAAGGCAAAACATTCATTTTTGAGGCTTTTGGTTGATATTACTTGTCTGATACATAATGGAACACAGATTCTCTTTACAAGCCCATGAAGAGGAAACCTTGAGCTTGTTTCTGAAAGAAGGAGAATGTGAAGGTTTCAAGATGGAGACAAGATTTTTTGAGTGTTTTGGAGGAAGCTGTGTTGCTTTTGCTCCAAACTGCTTCTCCTACACACTCTACAACTTATCATGACTTATTATGACTACATTTTATAATTTCAGGCAGGTTCATGTTATCACTTCACAGATTCAAAGCTGTTTTTTAGGAACACGGGGAATGTCATCCCTCATTGTCTGCATTGTTAGTGTGATACAGAAATAAAGCAGTCTCCACATCACTGACGGGAACCAGCTGAGGATAAATCGGCTGACTCTCACAACACAAACTAGTGTCTCCTTCCTAGAAGTCTGATAGTGTTTCACACAGAGTAAATGAAGCTAAAAGTAATAATAACAATATATAATATTATTAAAATATTAATACATTTATACATAAATGAATACATAAATTATAAATAAAACATTTTTTAACGTCGACGTGAAGCGGAAATTGCGATAGTTTTCCCTATTTTGATTTTCTTCCCTATTTTTGGCCAGGCTCTCAGGGCGTGTTGCCGTCACAAGACATTAACGACGTGTCTCCCTCACAGGATGGGGTGCAGCTCTTGATGGCCGTCCAGCCAGAGGCTTTGGGGGAACCTTCATCTTCATTGGCACATAAATTGTCTAGAAATGAGAGCAGTGTTTCTAGCTCTGAAACACTTCTTCCCACACTTGAGGGGCTATCATGTGTTGGTCCGCACAGATAACACCTCGGTATCTCGCGTTGGATCACTTACATGATCTCCCTTACCTATGAGGTGTGTGGAGTGGCTTCACCTCTAGGGGTTAGGGCCCAGTCCACTAGGAGTGTTGAATCTTCCAAAGCTCTCGCTAGGGGTGCACCCTTGCAAGATGTTTGGGCTGTGGCAGGATGGTCCTCTCCACACACATTCATCAGGTTTTATATTCTGGACAGGGATTCAACTCCAAGTTCTCAAGTACTTCAGGGCACTCAACAACTGTCTGTGCAAAAACACAGCCTTATGGGGCAGGCATTGTCCAGTGGTGTGGCGACGTTGGTATTGAGTTCCCATAAACATGATGCGACGTTGAGTTCCACTCGAAAGTGAACGTCTCAGGTTAACCCGGTTCGTTGAAAGGGGAACAAGACGGTGCCTCAGGCTGCCACACCCCAGCCACACCTGCACCTCGTCTTCAGACAATTAGAATCTGGTGACATGCTGGTATGACGTTGCTGCGTCATCACGTTTACAATGTCCCGAACTGTCTGGTACGAACGTCACGGTTCGGATCAGACAGTCACACGACGAATACAGGTGATCCACACTCCAATCCAGAAGGGGGCGCACATGGTAATGCACCGCTGTTTGCTACCAGTAAAAATGTGCAGAAGAAAAGATGATCAAATGGTATGTTTACATGTTTACAGCATTTTAGTTCGCAAGAGAAATTAACTCTAGAGAGGAGAATTTCATATATCAACTATATTAGCCTATTCATTATATTTACTTAACCTGTTAGTAATGTCTTGATTGAGTAATGTATATTTAAATAAATTTGTCATGATAATGACAGCCACTGTGTAAATGTTTATATTGAAAAAATGATTTGAAGTAGAAAATTAATCTTATAATTATATTTTGAAGTTAATGAAAAACCTGCCTTAAGTGCAATTTACATATTTTTTGATTAGTTGATTATTACATCTAAAAATAAATAGCAAATTAATTTAATAATTTGGGCTCTGTTGTTAATTGTAACCTTTAAAATTACAGTAATGTGCAAGAAAGGGCTCCCTGTATAGTTTACAGCATTAGCTGAAATTTATTTTTTTTATCCTAAAGAAAATTTTAATTATGATTGAATTTATTTAAATACAGAGACACATTTGTTATAAAAATACAGTTAAATAATGATTAATATATATTAATATATATGATTAATATATATATATATATATATGTTTAGTTTTCTCCCCCCTGCTGTACTGAACCCATACGGAACCATGAAAAAAATACCGAGGTACGTACCAAACCGTCATGTTTGTGTACCTTTACCCCCCTAGTAATTAGCGTGTTGAAACTTGCTGTTATGGTAAGGGCTGTGACATTTCCGGAACAAGTTCGAAGCAGTTGACCAGTCACAATCCAGAGTGGCTTCATAGAGATCGGTCAGACTGTTGCTGGATTCAGGTGCTGGAATAATGTAAAATATATGAAAAATAATGTGTTTTTTGAACATTCAAGCATGGAAATCTGTTCTAGTAGATCTCCAAAACAAAAGGGCATGATAGGTCCCCTTTAGGTTGTGAGGGCACATTAATTTTTAAAAGATATTGATGTGCATGGATAAATCATTTATAATAAATACTGTGATATTCCATAAAAAATAAGAATTGTCATGTCATGGTGACTAGGTGACCTCAACAATTTTTTAAATATAATTTTTTTGGTCTTTTTGCCAAATTTATCATTTTTGGGTGAGGAGAAGCGGGAGAATAAGGATGGAGAATATACCTTGCAGTGCCTAATTGAGCATTACACATGTGGGAACAGGTGTGCTAACCGCAGGTCACACCCCAACATAACCACCTTTTTACAATATTCATTCAATAACATACATTTTTGTCTTAGGCATATTAATTTCTAGCTTATTACAAGTTCACAGACTTGCTCAATGGCTGTGAATTTTAGCACTATAAGGATAGCTCTCTCATATATCATACAGTTGTGTAATTTATTGTCTGTTTTTGCGCCTTTAGGGTAAGACACAGTTGACTTCACTCTTGATGGCATTAACACCTCTCTTAAATCACAGTCCTGCAGTGCTGTTCAGACTCACCCTTGTTGATACCTGTTTCCTCAGTCAGCGCCAGCCGGCATTGTTTATAGTAGGCACAGAAGAGGATTGTCTGCTCGCCTATTGATGTCTGGCCCTCCAGGCGAAGAAACGACTAAATGAATTAATTGAGCCTTTTATTCAGCAGTGAAAGCTTGTGTCAACCTCTCTCAGCTGTGGTTTGGCAAAACACAGCAATAAATGAGGGATGTTATGAAGATTCATTGAGACAGATGATTGTGAGTAATTGAGCAATTTTTCTTTTTGGCACAAAGTAATGCTTAGATGGAGACTGTAAAATTTAGTGTTTCATCGTTATTGTGAATTATTTTAATACACATTTACGGGCAGTTGTTTTCAATGTAATTCTATTTTACTTATTTAGGTTGTATTACGCCATTTACAGTATATTTCATATAGTATATACTTCACACTCTGTTACTATAGACCTGTCATGCTGTAGTGCAAAATCAATGACAGTTCCTAACAGGTAACTTGTACACACAAGAAAAAGTTTTTCAGATCTATCACTACACTCTGCCAGAATAAACATCAGCCGGATATTTTCCATTTAGTCTGCCAGGAGAATGTACCGCTGAGATTACAGTCAGGGATGAAACAGTTGAATAGAGTCAGAGTGAAGAGCTTATGACAAACATCTGTACCTCTATGTCTAAAATCAAATTCTTGTGTACTGTAAATTTAGCAAAGAGAATGTGCTTTACTGAAGAAACCCTGTTCACCTTCTCATGTTCTGGTTGAGGTCTGAGAGACCACAAATGCAATTTTATTAGCCTGCATGAAAAAAATATACACAACTATTTAAAACTATTTCTAATATTCTGCTCGTGTAACATTTTTTTATTATTATCAATATTGAAAACAATGTTGAAAACTGCATAAATGTTTTGTGGGAACCATGATAATGTATTTACTGTTACTTTTAATCAATTTCATGTGTCTATGTGTTTAAATGAATTTTAATTTCTTAAGAGAGAGAGAGAGTTGTCCTCCATGAAGATTTCTAGGTTTTACTAATGTTAGAATAAGAAAATGTGAGACTATTTGTTAAAGGGGACTTATTATACCCATTTTCACAAGATGCAATAAAAGTCTCTGGTGTCTCCAGAATGTGTCTGTGAAGTTTCAGCTAAAAATACCCCACAGATCATTTGTTATAGCTTGTCAAATCGCCCCTATTTGGGTGTGAGCAAAAAATGCAGGTTTTGTGTGTGTTCCTTTAAATGCAAATGAGCTGCTGCTCCCTGCCCGCTTTCCAAAAGAGGGCGGAGCTTTAACAGCTCGTCATTCGGTTGCTCAAAAACAACAAAGCTGGAGAATCTCACGCAGCCAAAATGAAGATTGTCAGTAATGGTGTTCAACCTTACATTGTTCAAATCAGAGTCGGACACTGATGAAGAGACACAAAAAGAAGTTAAAACTTTTAGAATGCATCTGGACATTTCTCAATGGTTAGTGGATAAATGTATGTAGTTGCTGTGGAGTTGACCAGCATGTGCCGTCATGTTGATCTTTTGTGCAAAACCCATATGGAAGCCCACTGTTTGCCAAAAAGAGCCATACACACCAGGCTAACGTTTATGATTGCTATCAAATGTTGTGAATGGTCTAATATTTTTTTTTCCAAAATATCACTCAGATAGAAACACTCTTTTTTTTAGCTTGCCAGGGTCAACTTGCAGGCTATCCAAGCTAACAAGACTCTAAATAGTGTTCTGTGCTCGTCTGTGCAGCCAACGACAGAACAGTTAGCATGCTTTGCTCGAACTGCTACAAGGTTTTCGCTTGTGAAGAAATGACAGAGTTGTGGGTGGAAATGTGCAGATTAAGGGGCGGTAATATTATAATAAGATCCCCTTTCTACGTCACAAGGGGAGCAAAATCTGAGCGGCTCGTTTTTTCACATGCTCGCAGAGAAAGACTGGGTTGTCCTTTTTCACATTTTCTGAGTTGGTAGATGCACTGGGGACCCAATTATAGCACTTAAACACGGAAAAGTCAGATTTTCATGATATGCCCCCCAGTACTATCATTATTTTACCTATTCACCATTGAGATCTCTTAGACAACATCAACCATTAAAACAAAACAAAGAATAATAGAAAAGAGAACAGGCATGAGAGCTCATAATAGAAATCAGAGGTATATTTTTGTATTTTAAAAGTTCCTATTAGCCTTTTTTTAACACAAACAACTGCATTAGATGACAATGTCTGGAAGGAGGTATTCCCTACTTTTTCCTTATGAGGTGAAACGCAGGTCTCTTGCTGCTCTAGATTCATGGCCCTCATGCTGGCGGCTGTTTTGAAGCCAGTTAAAGTGTCAGTACACTGTTAACACAGATCATAAACAGAGCTGTAAACAGTGCAGAAACACTGACACATTCCATGTGCACTGCTCGGCATGACCTTTTCTCTTATTCTCTTCATTGACTTAAACACCGCTGCCCCGGTATAGGTTTTGAATTGATGACCTCAGCTTAGGGTGGTTCCTGTGTAGAGGGCAAGTGTTTGGGCTGGATTCTTAGCCAAACCAAACATACAGTGAAGACAAAAAGGAAATGAGCAGAGAAATATAGAGAGAGAAGGGATTGTTTAAATGTGGTACAGTTCTGGTGTGACGTAAAAAAGCACATAGGCTGACACAGTTAATAATGCAACCATGATACAATTAATGTTTTTTTTACATTTTTTACAGCTCGGTCTCAAGAGTCCCTGCTACAGTGTTATAATTATGTAAAAATAATAGCAATTTTGAAATTTGCCTTATTTTCTTTTAATTTTTTTCAAATTCTTTTAATATTTTATTCTGATCAAATCGAGAAAGCAGATTTATATTGATGCGTTATGTATTGAAGCTTTAAAGGGTTAGTTCACCCTTATGTCATTCCACACCCGTAAGACCTTCGTTGGTCTTCAGAACACAAATTAAGATATTTTTGATGAAATCCAGTGGCTCTGTGAGGCTCCATTGCCAGCAAGATAATTAACACTTCCAAATGCCCAGAAAGCTACTAAAGACATATTTAAAACAGTTCATGTGACTACAGTGGTTCAACCTTAATATTATGAAGCGACAAGAATACTTTTTGTGAGGCAAAAAAGTAGCGACGAAATAGCGACTTTATTTAACAATATCTAATGATGGGCGATTTCAAAACTCTGCTTCGAAGCTTTACGAATCTTTTGTTTCAAATCAGTGGTTCGGAGCGTGTATCAGACTGCCAAAGTCACGTGATTTCAATAAACAAGGCTTTGTTACATCATAAGTGTTTCGAAATTTCAATGGTTCACGTGTATTATATATTCTGTATACATATATATATATATATATATATATATATATATATATATATATATATATATATATATATAATTTCAGTTCTATATTACATGTATTTCAGACTCTATGAACCAATTGTAAGATAATATCGAGCACAAAATATGGCCAGTTAATTTAATTTTGCTCCACCAATGTAAATAGTTCCAAAAACAATATTTCATAACTGACAGCCTGTCTGGAATGCTGCAAACACAGACAACAGAAATATCAGCACTTTTAGAACTTAGCATGTCCAATCAAATTAGAGGACCAAACTAACCACTTATAATGTTCGCATGTATAGATTAAGTTCAATTTAGTAGTATTCGTAGAAGAACAGCACAGAGCTGGCAGTGTACAGCATCTCTCAGTGAGAAACACCAAGATCAATGAAAACCAGATCCGCATCTCTCTCGCTCCTTGTTTCTGGGTTACCACCTGAGGTGCGACCCCTGGCACTTGAGGTTTGATGTGTCCAGTAGGTCTGTCGACGGGACCACCGGCAGTGAGCATGAGCGCATCGTCCCTGAGGCAGCAGTTCCCGCGGCAACCGCTTCTCTGTGATTAATGGCTGTATGAAATTACGTGTGTTTAACTATACACTTTGTCCCGGACCCCCTCACACACACCCTAGCAGAGCTTTTGCCCTACCTCAGAGGAAAGTTACGAAGTATGTTCTGAAGGATGTAGCAGTGTAAATATACTACAGGATTTAAGGTGAACAGTAACTAATGACAGGTTTTATAAGGTGCTCTGGCAAATATTGAGATAGCGCAGGGGAGACTGGAAGATGTCGGCACTATGCACGTTTGATAAATTAGATGCATTTATACAAAACTAAGGAGCCAAAAGCCTGCTGATCCTTTTTTGTGAGATGGTGAGCCTTGGAGCCCTTCTTGCCTCATTTAAAGTGAATTTGTCGTTATTTACCCAAACTGTGGTACTTGAACATGACCATGTTTTGATTTGTAACTGTTCGTGGTTTGGAACTGCAGAGGCTTGTTCAAGATTCAACTGTACACAGAGCTATGGCTTTAGGGTATTGACTTAGATTAATACTCCACACTATGAATGTATGTACTGGCATCACAAGGCTGATGGGTTAGTTTAGATAAGATTTAAGAAAATCTCAGCAAACAGAAAGAATCTGTTTTTTTGGACAAAGCTTTAGAGTATTCAGTCCAATGCTACACAATATACCAACACAGGCTCATTGGAAAAACCTGCCTGTGGCGACATTTTTGAAAAATGATATTATTATATTGTTTTTTGCATGTTCCGTGACACTTTCAAAGGGAAAACTCCAATGAGTGGCATCAAAAGCTTGTTCAGTTTTATTCGATGAATGTGAATCTGGAAATGTTTTGTTATGCTGGTTGTACATATGGCAGTTCGGAAATAAAATGTCTGGTGAGAAGTGCTAAAAGGTTAATGGTCTATCGTGTTTGAAAATAATGTACCACATACCCTAAACCCTAAACTGATAATATAAACAAAACTAATGTGAGATTTAAAAAAAAAAAAATGGCCATTTTAGCTTGCTTTTACAAGTCTTTTTTTTCACAGGACTTGTACTCAATCCACATTGCTGTACCATACTGAGTTTACTACATCAGAAAATACATTTATCTGGAGCTTGTTATGTGATTTGAATAGGAAAATCTATTAGTTTGTGATCTATGGTAAAGATTGTTTTGATGTCATAACATAGTATCGAAATAATTATTTATAAATCGATAATCTGCATTCTGTAATCATAATTTGTGACCCGTGCTGGCAAAATTAGTTGCAATGAGCAAATTTTCAAAAATTAGTTATTGTTATTCTCACATTTTCTATTAAAAAACTTCAAAATGATGTATGATTTGATGGAATCTGGCGAAAATGACTGAGCTGTTGATAGAGTCAGCAAAGTCAATTTTGAGAAAAATTGAGTTAAAGTTTTTTAAAAGTTCCAAAACAAAATCACCTAGCATCCATATTTAAATCCCTGGTATACTACCATATGTGGCACAAACCAAATCAAAACCAAATATCTATAGGAAAAATAAATAAATAAATATTATATATATATATATATATATATATATATATATATATATATATATATATATATATATATATATATATATATATATATATACACACAACTTTTTTCCACGATTCCACAATGTTTGATTAAAGGATTAGTTCACTTTCAAATAAAATTTTCCTGATAATTTTCTCACCCCCATGTCATCCAAGATGTTCATGTCCTTCTTTCTTCAGTCGAAAAGAAGTTAAGGTTTTTGATGAAAACATTCCAGGATTATTCTCCTTATAGTGGACTTCAATGCACTCCATTGTTGAAGGTCAAAATTACAGTTTCATTGCAGCTTTAAAAGGCTTTAAACGATACCAGACGAGGAATAAGGGTCTTTTCTAGCGAAACGATCGGCCATTTTTGAAAAAAAATTTAAATGTATATGCTTTATATAAACAAATGATCACCTTCCAAGTGGTCCATTATTAAAGTCCATTATAATGCGAATAATCCTGGAATGTTTTCATCAAAAACCTTAATTTCTTTTCGACTGCAGAAAGAAGGACATGGACCTTGAATGACATTAGGGTGAGTAAATTATCAGGAAAATTGTATTTGAATGTAAACTAATCCTTTAACATTAATGAAACAGACAGCTTATGTATTAAGACCTACTGTACCAAACAGATCTAATATAATGTTACACATCAGAAGTTTTCCCCCACCAGTTAACCAAATGTTCACTTAAGACAGCAGATAGTGTTTGCGCGAATACTCGCCAAGACAGATATTTTGAAATACTGTAATTTTGTGTATATCTTGATCACACTGTGTCTGAGGCGTCTTTGTATGCACGCTTCGGATCTGTCAGTCAGCACAAGTAAGATCATTTTGTTTGCATCAGCATGAGTTTGAAAATCACATTTCACTGGTTCCGACTCATACCATCGAGTATTTGCTATGAATATCCACAAAGTTGGAATGATGCGCTTCACAATGATAATATACTTGAGAGGAATATGCTGAGAGGAAGCGCCAGTTGAGAAGCGAGCAGAGAAAAGCAGCATTTTTCATGGTCAAAGAAAAGGTGCTTCTCTCAGAAAACATACAAATAAAGATACTTTTAGATGTTTCATTGCTATTTGGAGCATTGGGATCGCTAGATGAGGGATTCATGAACTCAATGAACTCATTTTTGACCAAAATTGACATTTTTGCCTTGTTTTGCCTGTAGCTCAAAATTAACCTGTGCACATTCCGACTCATTTTGCCATTGTTTTACTGCCACTAGTGGTAATTTTATATTGTAACACAGTTCGCAAATGTGGGAAGAAGGAGGCGGGAACCGGCGAACATTCAACAAAACTTTAATATAAAATAAACAAACAAAACGAAAGTGATGCCGGCAGACCCTCGCAGACGTCTGCCGGCCACACAAACATAATAAACCATAAAATAAAGTCCAGGCCTGGTCCTCTCTCGTCCTCCACGGTAGTCGCTCCTCCTTTTATGCTCCCGGAGCTCCTCCGTGAGGGACTCAAGGCCGGTGCGCCTCCCAGGTGAAGCTCATTAACACTCGCGCCACTGGCCTCGCACCGTTCCCACACGGCTCTCGCCCGCCCTTTCGCCATATATATATATATATATATATATATATATATATATATATATATATATATATATATATATATATATATATATATATATATATATATATATATATATATATACTTTGACATTAGTATATAAATATAGAAGATATTTTAGGGATGTTATTTTTTGTTAAGAAACGCAATTATATAAAGAAATAACAAGACTACCAGATAAAGAGAGGAGGTTTGCCAGGTCATCTGAATTAACCAGACTTGATCCCACTTAATCCATGGATTCCCAAAGTCTGTGAAAAAAGGCCGAGCTGTGGTCAGAAAGTGCATCTGCCCCCTGACCTCCATGAACACCAGGCTGTGAGAAAGTAATGGGGGAAATCCAGGGATGTGGTAATGAGTTTGCCATGTACAGTACATGCTCAAACATGGTGGTGGTAGTGTGGTGCTTTTAAAGATGTGTGTATAATGATCCTAAATAAGAATATAGAATATTTTCCTGGAAAAATGTTATACTGCACTAAATTGCAAATAAATGAGCACTTGAGGACTTGCATGGACCTACTCAAAATAATGTTCAAAAACACCATTAAAATGTGAGACAGAATGCAGTTAAAGCAAATGCTCAAGTTTATTCATAATGAATGTCAATTCTAATGTGCAGTTGGCAAGGTCCTACAGCCATGGGCATCTTACTATTTCCTGATTTCTGACTGTATGTGTTCAAATCATAAAGCAGAGATTAATTTTCATAATCAATATTAGATTCATTTTGTTGAGCACATTTACTTAAATGAATTCATTGATCAAGGTCTATTCTCATTAAATTTTAATTCCAGAAAAAGGCTTTCATGCCCTATAGAGTTAATGATTAGAATAGAAATTATAGGAATATTTCTAATGATATTCTGAATAACACTAAAATAATCATTCAGCTATTGTGTTCTGCTTGCTCTGCATATTTTGCTATATCTTAGTAATTTAGTCATTCATTTTCACAATGGACTGCTCTTATGGACTGTTACTGTTGCCATCTGTATATTGATTTATGTAAAAAAAAAAATAGAGAACAAAATCAAGAACACAATTGTTACAAAGTAACCAATTCTCTTTTTCTCCAGTTACAGTGGGTGTTTAAAATAAGGTGTTTTGGTGCATATCAAAATACAAACAAGTTATGACTCATGAATATTATTTATGTGCCCAGAAAAATGTATTAATTCTGGGTTAGTTCAAGGTTATTTGAACAGTTCATCTAAACAATATTTTAGATAATTAAGTAAATATAATATGATATAATATAATATATTATAGCTTATATCATATTTTGCTGAATTATATAAAATATAGCTAAATGTATTAGCAAAGTACAAATTAGCAAATAGCATTAATGTACTTAATAATTTGAAATGTAACTAACTACTATTTCAGCTGCTACTTGACTGTAGTTGAGC
This sequence comes from Chanodichthys erythropterus, assembly GCF_024489055.1. Lineage (NCBI taxonomy): Eukaryota > Metazoa > Chordata > Actinopteri > Cypriniformes > Xenocyprididae > Chanodichthys > Chanodichthys erythropterus. The sequence goes on along the minus strand of NC_090241.1, from coordinate 15,804,621 downwards.
TTGAGCCATAGTTCCAAAGTAACTTTCCCAACACCATTCTAAATATACAACATAATGTTTGATGAAATGAAGAAATGTGAGAAGGAATCTGACGTGGGGTGATAAACTCATTTTTGCTCAAGCACAACCATTTAGGTATATTATTGTTCTTCATTAAAATGTGGAAAAGCAAATAAACCAAGACCAGTATTTTTTTTGCTGATAAGGAAATTGAGGTTTAAATCACTTAAATATGTTTGTGTTATGACATGATACTCCAAGGTACTATTTCTGGCTGGAAATGAAATTGTGAAGAGGTCATTCTCAACTGCTGATTATTGTTTTTTTAAAGACCACCATGCATTGCTTGCAGTACAAAAAATAGGACAGTGGTTAGACAAGGCCAGAGCAGTCATGCGTTTCCTACCAGACTATGGGGCTCCTGACATAGGCAGCTGCCAATCACAGCAGATATCTCTGGGCACCCAGTTCAGTTCATCTTAGGATGTGTTCGTGCTTCTTTCCCAGATCTTTTCACTGAGGCTCCATATGTTATGCTGTCCGGTGGACAGGGCTCTGGCTTGGGATAAAAGACATGTTTTGGATGATCAATCCGATGGCCCTCTTTATTTATTTCCTCCTGTGTGTTAGGGCTGGAGGGAGCCCAGCTGCATGAGAGAGTGTCTAACCGTAAGCTCTGTGAGACTGCTTCAAACATTCCTCCGAATTTTTATAAGCTAGTTTGATATGTGTAACGGGTAAGTTACGACATACCACACATAAAACATTATTTCTAACCTCTATAGATGGGATGTGGATATGTCTTATGATGACTTTATTGTGGACCTGTATCTTTTTAATGCCAGAGTTTGGATTGTTTGTTTTGTATGTAAATTGTAGTGGTAAATCCAAGTGAGACCAGTGCTTAAAGAAACATTCCGGGTTCAGTACAAGTTAAAATCAAATGAAAGCAATTGTGAATTCTGGAAGAAAAAAAAAAAAAACTTCTTTAAAGAATGCAAAATATGGTATGAAATTGAATGAGACCAATGTGTAAACGGATAAATAATCATATTTGAAAATTGTTTGCTAACCTTATCTGTGTAATAAAGTTTTATTTAAACTTAATTACAACCCTAAAATGACTAAAAAAGCTAGAAAAAACTTTACAGCTTAAATAATAGGCCCACACAACTGTAAGCGCTTATTATCATTTTGAAATCATTAATTAAACTTTTTACTTCTATTTTATCAGTCTTGTTATTGTTAACTAAGACTAAAACTATTAATTGAAATAAAGCTGAAATAAAATATAAATATTATATGAACAAAGAAATGCTGCACTGGAAAAAGAAAACTGAAAATATAAAAATAAAAGCTAATTCAAAATATGAATAAATACAGACATTATCCTGTCCTATAGCTAGCTACTGTGTAAATCAACTAGTTCTCTACTGTAAAATCCGCTAAGTTACGGTAACTCAAACCATTTGAGGAAACCAATTGCCGTAAACCATTTACGTTTTTAAAACCAATAAGTATGTGTACTGTAAACTAGGGCTGGGCGATATATCGCATGCAATTGTCACGCGCATTTCGTCAGTAAAGCCGATTCCCTGTATCGCGTTCATTATCGAAGGCGATTCATCTGCGATATGAACGCTATATTTCGTGGCTTATCAGTGAACTACGGCTCTGTCTATTAAATGCCGCTCCATCTGAAAGCAGGTCATGGCGATTTAGCGGTAATCAGGGAACCGGCTTTACTGACGAAATGCGCGTGACAATCGCATGCGATATATCGCCCAGCCCTACTGTAAACTCAAATACATTGATTTAAATTTAATACAAAGTTCAGTCATGAAACTCTAACCAAGTTCTTTCTACGCCGTGGCATCAGCCAATCAGAAGTAATTCCATATCCACGCAACCATATTATCGTACCCTAGCCTGCAATCGACAAGCTGCGCAATGTGAAGCGTTGTAATCCCTCCTCCCCAGCGCCACCTGTAGAGATCTGCTACGGGGGTTCTACCATTCTTGCAGCAGCCTTTTCCTTTTTGTTTTATTTGACTAAGCTGAACAATTAGTATTTGCTCAGCAGCAACAGCAGTAACTGCAGCAGCGTAGCAGATCTCGTACGCCAAAATCAAGCCATGTATACTTCATACCCCATGCCAATAAATGCTGGTTGAATTTAATCCACTCCGAGAGTTGTCATGATTGAACTTATATTTTAGTGTTGGTTTAGTCAATAATTAAAGTAAACTCAAAGATTTTAAGTTTAGTTTATTGATTCAGTTTGAATTTGGGTAACAACTCAAACTAAGTCTTATAGTCATGTTCATAATGCAGATGTAACATGTTCAATCAAATGAACAATCAGCAACTCTTTAGGAAGTGACCTCTACAGTAGCTGGTGGTCCCAGCTGATCTCTTTCCCTTGTGATCAAGATCAGTAGAGATGTTTATTTCCCGGGGCACGAATGCATTTTGAGAGTGTGATAAGGATCACCACGCCTGACGCTTTTCACAGCTCCCTGACCCTGCCGCGCTGCCTCCTCCCTGATCTCCCTTTCCCCGCACTCCTCCCGCGGCCTCACCGTAACCGTTTATTTATCTGAGAAAGTGAGCTCTGTTTCCACAGGATAGCCCTGGCTGAGATACAGTATCTGGTTTCTATAGTGATGGGTGGGAAATAGAGAGATCGCTGAGCCTCAAAAACAAATAGAGTGAGGACTAAAAAGAAGAGAAGAGTTAGGTTAAGGAGAATGGAAACAGAAGCCGTGTTTGCAGGTTTTTATGGGCTTGGTGTAGACAGCTGGTCGGAAATTGCACCTCACTTTTATTTTTCTTGGTCACCCTAACTGGACACACATATAGATATGTCACACATATAAACTTTTATTATGCCTAAAGAGATTCTTATCATACTAGTGCATATACATTGAATAATTCCAATCTGTTTTTTTCATTGGACTGGATTTCTTTGACATCTTTTGTGTTTGTTTCTATTATATTTGTTTTAGTAGGTGTAAGAAATTTAAACTTGAGGTGACCCTTTCTGTTTTAGTAAATAAAAATAATTCAAGTAAAAAAAAAAAAAAAATTCAACTCATTAAGTACTCTTAAGTGGCCTTTTATTTCATTAAAGGGTTGGTTCACGCAAAAATGAAAATTATGTCATTAATTACTTCTTCGGAATACAAATTAAGATATTTTTGATAAAATCCGATGGCTCAGTGAGGTCTCCATTGACAGCAAGATAACACTTTCAAACTCCCAGAATGGTTCAACCTTAATGTTTTGAAGTGACAAAAACGAATCTTTTGTTTCGAATCAGTGGTTTGGAGTGTGTGTCAAACTGCCAAACTCACATGAACCATTGAAATTTTGAAACACTTATAACGTAACGTGGCCTTGTTTACTGAAATCACGTGACTTTGGCAGTTCCGAACCACTCATTTGAAACCAAAAGGTTCGAAGCTTCATGAAGCAGTGTTTTGAAATCGCCCATTACTTGATATTGTTGAATAAAGTTGCTATTTTGTTTTTTTGGTGCACAAAAAGTATTCTCTTCGCTTATAACATTAAGGTTGAACCACTGTGGTCACATGAACTGTTTTAATTTAGTACTTTTCTGGGTGTTTGAAAGTTTCAATTATCTTGCTGTCAAGAGAGTCCTCACTTAGCTATCAGATTTTATCAAAAATATCTTAATTTGTGTTCTGAAGATGAACGAAGGTCTTACAGATGTGGAATGACATGAAGGTCAGTAATTAATAACAGAAGTTAAATTTCTGGGTGAACTAACCCTTTAATATATTATCAGCAATTATACATATATATATATATATATATATATATATATATATATATATATATTAGAATTTACATTTAAAACACTTCACAAGTGCACATTCAATACAATTAAACACTTCTTTTTTACAAGGGGAGTTATAATGCACAAGAATGTGGTAAGGGAATTTAGTCAGTGTGAGTTCTTAAAGTTTTAATATTTTATCTTGCATGTTAATGTTGACTATATGATTTTTGCATGATGCACTACATTGAAGTGAAACAAAATTAGACCACTGATGTAAAATGATTTTCCTAAAAACATTATGTTTACCATGTGAACATCACAAATTGTGCGGCATATCTGAAATGACGTTATCTCACCTCTCTCTTGCTTATCTACAGCACAGGAGACTAACAGAGCTTGCCTACAGAGATAGCAGCGCTTACCTTTGACTTCACTCGTGTCTGGGTTAATGTAGTAAAAGACATGGGAAACCAAATCAAGAAACACAACTGAAACCATTTCTGTTTTTGCAAAACTTTTTGTATGAAGCAAGTCAACAAATTCTGTGTTCCTGAACGTCATTTCATTTTAGGTAGCTCACATTGCTTAAGGCTAACTTTTTTTCCCAGTGGTGTCTGTTCAAGAGACATTAAAATCTCATTAAGCCTTGCGGTGCAGTAATTAATATTTAATGACAGTTACAGTGTCACTGCCTGCACCTTCTGCCGTTATCAGCGAGAGGCCTCTGCATTTACGCAATCCTTTGCCAGACAATAAAACCTGCACCTGCCTCTGCAGCTCACAGTTTGGCTTTACTAATGGCTCTCAGCAGGTGGATATCTGGACAGAATGTGTCTTGTATTTCTAAGTTTGACAACAGGTGGAAAGTTTTTTTTTGTTCTCCTCTCTGCTTTTTATAAGTTATTAAGTATTTCAAGGTAACAGATCAAGTGGTTTTCCTCCATATATACTGCAATGCCAGTTGGAACTGGGACAGTATAATGGGCATTTTATCATGGTAATTATGGTTATGGAACCTATACAGAAACAATAACTAAATTCAATCATTGTCTGAAGTCATTTAAGTGGAACAAACCAGCTGATGAAATATGTCTCAGTTTCTGACTTTCGCGATTGTTTTTGTTGGATAAACTAATTTCCCCAAAAGAAAGTAATTACGATCACAGTGGCATTTGCCAGGCTCCCAATTTTCCCCATTTAAATACACTTGGAAACTTCAGATAATGATGTTTAATTGTGGTATGTCATTGTGCTGCAGCATTGATAAGGGTTAAAGCAGGTTATGGGGCAAAGTGTTTATCATTTACTGAAAATTACCATTGTTAAACTTAGAAAATATGTGATAAAAATGATTTAATAGCATTGTGATTTGGTTTGACCATCTGTCTTGTGGAAGATCTCTTGAGGGAACGCGTGGCCGGTGGCCACAGAGGTGTTTTCTTCACACGCAATTAGCCCCTCTGAAGGCTCATGCTGAGCGTCTGATGACTTTAACATGGTGAAAAACGCTGATTACACCACAATGAGCTTTTCAAGAAGGCCGCTAAGTGATTCTGGAGTCGTAGGGAGAGAATGGCGTCATCCAAATATGGCAGAGGAGTGAGGACAACGGTTAGAAAAAGAACAATAAACATGTCATAGCAGGATGAATCGGCAACCTGGGCTTTAGATTTACAGTTTTAGGGGCTTCCTGTCTGCTCCCCGCTCACACTGGGAGAGACGGTGTGCCGAACATGTGGCAGGGAGGAGAAAAAACACAACCCGCTGTTGATGAAGGTTTGGACAGCCGCCCATTCGCGGGTTTAGTAGCACGTCTGAGAACAATAGAAATGGATGGAAGACAAGTTAGTCTCATTATATTTGTATTCTGGCTGTGATATGTTTCTACTGTCCTGGGCATTGTACTGAGACCTCAGCGGGTGTGTGTATGTGTGGTCTATGTGTTCATTTATCATCTTTAGATGGAAATTTTACCTTCATTTTCATAAATCAAATGGAGGTGGAGACCATACAAATCAAATATTTCCCAATTAACACTGATGAATGAGCACTTCATAAGCATGTTTAGAAAAAACAGATTTTCATGCATATGGCTATACTCCTTAACAAGGCTGGCTACAGTGCAGAGTTTACATAGCAATATTTGTATTTTGCTTGTCGGTTTTGGGGTAATATCTCCCATGAGACTCCTTCTGCTAATTAGCAGCCTGTTAAAACACTCACACAGGTCAATGCACTGAGAGGGCTGAGCCTTGAAAAATGTTTGAAGTGCTCCCCCTCTCACTGGCTGATGGACACCGGGGTCATTTCCAGGCAATCTGTTCCGATCGGCCAAAAGACTTCCCATGGTCTTTCCAGCCCCTCATACCCTTCCTTTCTCCTGTTCCACTGCAGTCCCTCCTTGCCCAACTGAAGTCATTTTCATGCTCTATAAATTTTAATGAAAAATCTGGTGCAGTGGAGTTGTGTTCCAATAAAACAGCATGAACACTTGTTAACGTTGAGCGAGGACGGTAAATCGGAGAGGTGACACGCGCTAATGACATCTGCTCCAGAAGGTCTGATCTCCCTGAGACCTTCCCACCACATTGGTGTGAATGAACTTTGAGAATGTATGTGTGTGGGGGGTAAATAAAAAAGAGAGGCTTAAAGTCCTCACACCTGATGTGTTGGCCAAATTGTTGCTGCTAATGAGGATAAGAGATAGAGAGAAAAGGGCAGATAATCAGTCACATGAAAGCTAATCACACAGAAAGGACCCTTACACATTTCTGGGGTTCTCAGAAGTGGAAGTTGTCATAGATGAGTAAACTTCTATATTAGTGAATGGAAACTACAATAAAAATGATTTTTTCATTCCCATTTGCTCCAATAGCAAAAGAAAAAAAATCCATGATAGTGTTTCTATGACTTTCAAAAGAGAAAAAAAAATATTGAGAGATTAGAAGCGATATTCCCAGCCTATCATTCTCAAATTGTATTTATTAGAACATATATAATATATATATAATATATATATATATATAATAAAGTTGGCAGGAAAGGACTCTGCAATATTCCATAAACAATAGGTATAAACAATAGGTATTATAAACAATAGGTATTATCAGTTTTCATGATGACTTTAAGGTTTTTATAATTGTAAAGAGATGTGAAAAAGATGTGCTCATTATCAAAGAAAACCATTCCATTTTGTGCAAAACACATTCATATATGATTTTGTGGCCGTAAAGATACTTAAACACTTAACTAAAAAGTGCCAATATAAAATGTGGTATCCCAGAAGTAATTTCCCGAAAGCCATTTACAGAAAACGCCAGAGTTATTTGAGTTTTAGGGAACTAGCGCTACTATGCAAATACCACAGCAGGTGGTAAACTGGATGTAGACTGTGGAGTAGAGTTGCTGCCCAAGACAACAGCCGACTTCTTATACATGGGCTTTCATTTCTTGGGCGTCATCTGTCTTAAAAACTTTGCGAATCATCCTTGAATCCAGAGGGTGTGGAAACATAACTGATCCGATTCCTCCTCCACAGCCTTTGGATTGAGTCACCACTGTTTTTAGGGATGGACTTTCCTTTCTGTAGTGTAAGAGCCTCTGTCTCAAAGTGCCTCTATATGGCATAACAGTTTGGAAAAAAAAGTTGGATTTGTGTGTGGATAAAGCTTGTATAATGTGTCAGTAGCTCTGTTTCCATCCAATTTGTGAATTTAATGTATGTGAAAAATCAGAATAAAATAAAAAATAAGTAAGTAAGTAAGCCCTTCTATTCCATGTGTCCAATTAAACAAAATTGCCACTTCCAGGGAAAATAGAAAAATGTAAATGGAAATTGTAGCCACTGGTCAAGACACTTTTATCAAATGTAATAAATTGCAGATTAGAACAAACAAACACAAACACTCTGACAAACTTCATGTTAGCTATTGGTGGCAAATGCCATTTGTCTGTTGATAATTTTTGGATGATAGGCTTTGGCACTGGCATTTCAGAATGTCCGCTCTGGACAAGCCTGTCATATACATCATTTAGTTGTCTAATGATATTTTATTTTTTAAGTCACTTGCCTTTTTTTATGTGGAAACAAATTAATTTGTTTTCCCTTTTGAGGGGACATTGACGCTGCATCATTGCTTTGACACTATGGGAACGCCTTCAGCATGAACCAGTGTCTGAAGCACATGTGAAATCACTCCAATTCTACTGGACGATGGAGGTCAGGTGATGAAGCGTAGTGTGTCATCAAGACCATAAAAGAGCACCTATGTCACAGAATCCCCAACTTCTTTGTCTTCAGAAGCCGCATGTCTGTTGAACATTTGTTTGTGTGAAAACAAAGAAAAGTGTATTGCGTCTGTGAAAATCTTAAAACCAGGAGATAAATGTCTGTAAATGTCAGGTCTAAAGTGTGTGATGCCATGCCTCTGCTTTTTATGGCTGAATGACTGTTTATCTGGGAACAAATTACGCTCAGTCAGATCTCGAGGGGGCTCATCATGAGCATGTGTTCATAGTGAGTGTTCACAATAAGGAAGCTCCGTTCCTGCCTGTCTCTCTTCTTGAGGGATGAGAGTCAAACATCTGTACCCTGTTGTTCGTGTTCTGCGGTATAGCAGGTTGAGTTGGTTAAGAGGAACATGAAACGGGTGTTCCCTTTTCTCTTGCTCTTTCTCCCGACTCTGTGTCTCATTCACTCTGTGAATTCTTCCAATCCAAATAGAGACCTATTAATAAAACAAATAAATAATTGTAAGATATGTGTCACCATTACTTCACTATATTTTACGAGGGATGATGCTCACAATCTGTGTGTCTAGCAAACAGTTCGGAAGCGATCTGTGAATGAAATATTCCCGTTGTGTATATATGTGCACTATCGGAAGTTTCAGGTTTAGCTCCGCTCTCATTTGACTTTCTTCCCGAGGCCTGGCTCTCGCGTTGCTGAGGCAGCTCTTAGGGTCTGCAAAATAAGGTCAGAGGGAGCAGATAGGGATCCAAGAGCTTTCGGCGAAAGAGCTTTCCAGGGTATGGAAGTGGGTTCCACCTGGTGGAAATTGCGTTCTGGGTTGAAATCGAGTTCGATTCACGTCCAGTTCAAATCGCGGTCCAGGGGGGTGGGGGTTGGGTGGGAGTGCACCACAATATGACCGAAAGGGCACTTTACTATTAGCGTTCAAAGGGACAGAGGCTGTATTTCTTGCAATAGAAATACTTTCTCCCATATCTGCGGGGCTACCATGTGATGGTGTAGACAACACTAGACTAGTAGTCTCTAGGGCAGGCTGTGTTCATGCCTTCTGTTCAGGTTGGCGCAGCAAATCCTGCCCTGGACCAGGTACAGAATGCTCTCGCTGGGAGCAGTCTATATTCCACAGTGTCTTTAACATGCTGTGGAGATGATTTGGGTACAACAGAGTGGAAGTGGACTTGTGCGCCGACTCACTATCCCCTCTCATCCAGCTACACTTGGGCTGGATGCTATGGTATAGACATGACCAAGGCTGCATCTGTACGCCTTTCCCAGATCGCTCTGCTCCCGGGATTTCTAGTGAGGGTTAGTCAGGACAGAATTCACCTGTTATTAGTGGCTCCATTCTTGCCAGCCCAAACCTGGTTCTTGGACCTACTATCTCTCCTGGAAGGCTCTCCTTAGGTTGATTCTCCACTCTCTGCCCGAGATTTGGAAGCTGTGAGTCTGGCCCCTATAGGGTATCAGCTTATAGATTACAGTCTCTCAACTGAGATTAGACCTTCCTAAAAGCTAGAGCTGTCTCCATGAGGAAACTTTATGCCTCATGGTGGCATTTCTTGTATTGACCCCGTCCACTGCCCAGTTGGTTCAGTGCTGGAGTTCATGCAGGAGAGTCTTCCAGCAGGACTATCACCTGCTATTCTTAAGGTGTACGTGACCGCCGTTTCGGCTTGTCACATCCACATTGATGGAGCTTTCTTTGGGGTAGCATCCTCTAGTATCTTGGTTTCTGCACAGTGACAGATGGCTTAGGCCTATCTGTAGACCATGAGTTCCTTCTTGGGATCTTTCTGTAGCCCTGAAAGTTTATAAGAGGCTCAGTTTGAGCCCTTGGAGTCAGCCTCTGAGAAGTTTCTGACTCTTAAGCAAAGCAACGCAAGAGACACCTTGAAAGAGTAGGAGATTTGCAGGCCCTCTCAGTTGTCTCCTGCTGCACTTGGACTGGTCAAAATTATATTGTATTTGAGCCAATTTACTTTCTGAAGGTGCCTTTCTTGATAATTCATCCGGTCATTCTTCAAGCCTTCTCCCCTCCTCCATTTGACATGCAGAGCAGAAAAGGCTTCATCTCTTATGTCCAGTCAGGGCACTAAGGATTTGTGGATTTGTTATGATCAACTGTTCCTACCACCAAGAAGTGCTTGTCGCAGTGGATTGTTGATTTCTTTTGTCTACGAGGCATGTTTTATGGCTCCACCTCTAGGTACCAATGCCCATTCCACTAGGGGTGTGGCCTCTTCTAAGGCACTAGCTAAGGGTACGACTGCACAACGCTGATCCTCTTCATACACATTCATGAGGTTCTACCCCAGGATCTCAGGTCCTTCTGGGTTATCCCTTCCTTACTAGACATAAGGTTTGTAAATGCAAAATCACAACTTTACTTATTTCTTACTTTGCATACAAGGTGCACAGTGTACTTCGTCTCTAGGCATCAAGCACACCACACTAGGAGTATGCTGCTTCTTAGGCGCTAACTAAGGTGCACCTATGTAATATGTTTGTGCTGCGACAGGCTGGTCCTGGTGCTTCAGTCAACGGTTCACACTGAAGGCCTTCCATTAGCATCAACACAATGACACATCATCTCGTTCCAATTTCCGGGAACTGGTTTACATACAGTATGTAACCCTGAGACACTTCCATCATAGTTTATGTGGATGTCTTTTTTACCATACATAGTATATTGTAATCAGAAGAGATTGCCTGCAGTTGTTACATTAAAAAGCTATATATTTAACACTTACATATATATGCATATATGTTGTATATGTTTTTTGCACATTTTTAAAGCATTTTTTTCCCTTATTTTTTATGAGACATCCCAAAACAATTGCAAATGGATGACATACAGTATTAATAAGGAACTGTAACAGCAATGCAATACAACTCGGGAGGTCTTTCCCTGGTCTGAGGGGAAGAATTAACATAAAACTTTCTCATAAAACTGCCACACCAACAGCTTTACAACATTATCAATGACTTCAGTGACTAATTTGACAAGATAATGTCTTCATAAAGAGTTCCCCTTTTCTCTTCTCTGAGTGCCAAGGAAGCAACGTATGGCTAAATGCTATGGCTCAGATTTCCAACATTCCATATGAATGTGATATCTGTAACAAAGAGTTGAGCAATCATTTGGTTTCACAGAGCTAAGTTCAAAAAGACACTGAGCCTTAACGCCAGGTGCCTTTTGACACCATTCCATTTTGGCTCACAAAGTTTGCAGGTTCTTATTTGCAGGTTTTACTCAATGGACTATGGTACTATTAAAGTTAAACAAGAACCGTTTCAGAGAGAAGAATAAATATGTTATTGTTGTTGGCAATATGACTGCTGCTAAGTTGATTTGTTTAATGCCTCAGATCTTGTGGTGACTGGCCTTTAGTCTTGTTGCTCATGATCATAGCTCAAGAAAAGTTTTACGATGTTTAAAGCAATGAACCAATACAGACAAGGTAATAAAGTAAATTTCCTCTTAACATCTGCCTTGGACGATGGAATCATGTTCAGTGTTACACTTCATTCATTAGAATCCAAATCTAGTGGAATATATATAACAAATTTTCCATATTTTGTAAACTGCTTCCATGGCAAATAATGGTTCAGATACTGCAATTCCATTTAGCACATAGCTCTTTAGAGGGGCGTCCCAGGAAACAGCTTAGTTGCCAGATGTGGGGCGCATGTGCAGTGAAATGGCAGTATAGTGGTGTATAAACTCTGCAATCTGTGCTGCCGTAGCCTGAAAGCTGGATCTTTTCTCATCTTTATGTGTCTGGATTTGCTCAGTCTGGGGAATCTACATAAATCCCAGAAGGCTTTCACCAAGCTGGGATGAATAGAGGTGGCCGCTTTAGTCTGCTTCTGTATAATTCTCACAATGTGAATCACACAAAACAGACATCCTCAAAAGTTCATTCAAGGCAAAGAAACAAAATGAAATATAATCTTGTGTTCATCTCCTTTGTTTATGCCTTGTTGTTTTCTTTCTTTTTCCTTTTTCTGTCTTCACAGAATTTTATCTTTCCTTGTCATTGTCTTCTTTCTTTCTCTTCCTCCACACACACACACACACACACACACACACACACACACACACACACACACACACACACACACACACACACACACACACACACACACACACACACACACACACACACACACACACACACACACACACTTATTGATGCAAAGTCATACAAAATGCCTGGAAATACATGCACCAACATTTACAAACTACCTTTTGACACACTATTTATTCCTACATCACAGCATGCAGTTGGGGCATCTCTTATGATGCAAGGGGTGGTGCACGATTTGGAACAGCTGATCACCCCTAACGAGGGGGCAAGCTGGTCATTAAATGGGTGCTAATACTGGAAAGTGGAGGCCATTAAGTCTTCTTTGTTGTGGTTATAAAACCCTTAGGAGCCTCTTGACCTGAAACCCTTATTAGTTTCCAAGCATTCAGAGCCATCTTTCTTATCACACTGGCCCTACTTAACATCTTCATAACAAAAGAACAGACAGAAAGAAAGAGAAAAAGTGAGATAAAGATAGAGAGAACATTATGCATAAAGAATATGCTGAAAATAGTATACAGTATACAGGCAAAATCTCACATGAGAAAAGGAGTGTCTCAGCATCACTGCAATTAGCTGAATATCCTGTCACAACTGTGCCGCAAATCAACATGAATGTGTCACACTGATAGAATTGCATAGGCTAATTACAAAGTAAATAACTCACCTACTCGGACATAACCACTTTTGGTAATGTACCAATTTAAATGAGCTTGAAATAACCTGAACTGGATTTAAAAGTGCACCTCATGCCTACAACAATACAATGTATTGTGCCACTTGGTCACTTCATGTGTTTTCTCTGATTGGATACCAATCTGATCATGAAAAAAACAAAAACAAAAACAAAAAAAACAGGTGTAATTGCACTCTGAAACGCTTTTGAGATGGATTTAAATCCAATAACTCAAACCACTTCAGGAGGTGGTCTGAAACACATATTAGACAAAACTGGACAAATGTAAATGCATCTGGTTGTTAAAACCACATATGTAAATTTTACTCCTCCCAAAATGTTAAAAAATAAAAATGTGAGAGTGTTATAAGCTAAATGACATGTCATAGCCAGATATGACAGCGCTACCGCAATCTGTATCTCTTCAGCAAGTCGATGCACAAACTAACACAAATGAAATTGAACGTAAGTCACAGATGATCAACACATATTCATCTTCATTAAAAGTAGTGAGACTAGTGCAGCTCTTTCTCCTATTGTCGCAACATCTGGATCAACAAGCACATTCCTAAATTTCTATATATCCTCATTATTGTTAATATGTAATTCATATTAAAAGGAGCTCATTGCTTCTACCTTCAATTAAATTGCTAACAATGACTGTAAATTAATTGCCTAAATTATTACATCATTAGCTAAATGCATTCTCTAAATTGTAATGTTGACATTCTCTGTAAAGCTGCTTTGAAATGATATGTATTGTGAAAAACGCTATACAAATAAATGTGAATTGAATTGTGGTTTTTGATCTTGAAATTAGCTGATGATAAATAAAATGCAGCTAATATCTGTTGCTTTCATTTGTGTGAACTCTGAATTGAAGATCTATAGATTTATATTAGTTTTGCGGAGACACATTGTTGTGGCCAAGTGTAAATGGAACCGTTTTAGTAAATCAGATTCCTATCTGATCAGTAAAACACGTGAAGTGACCAGGTGTAAACAGGCTCCTTGATTCAGTGTTAGAGATTCTCTGTTTCTGTTCAAGGACTCTTTCAGTTTCTGTTTCTTCAGTGTTTTCCTGTTATTCTGAGTATTTTTTTTCCCCTTTTATTATAGTTCTACTGCTGCAACTATAGCTCCTCATCTCCTTGCTTTTGTTTACCATGCTGTGACTCAGTGAGGTTAAATAATATTTTTGATTTGAATACCATGAAAACAAGACATTGCCACATGAAGCACATTTTTGTTAACATTATTCAGTATAAATACACCTGCTGTGTTTAATAATAATAGGCAAACAATAAACTAATTAAAAAATAAGTTACACAAAGTATACTTTAAAATGATTTTTATGAGACTTTATCCTAAGAAAATTATATGAATTATAATACAAAAATTATACTATTGATTTCTTGTTGAAAAGTAAGATAAAATGGAATATGATTTAATATACAAACCTAGAGAGGAGACTTTTTCCCTCATTTCAGCTCACCTCATCTTTTTAGAGTTCAGAAGATTTTGAGAAGGAAATATTTCAGGATGAAATGTGTGTGTTGATATGATATGTTAAGCCAGCGGCTGGAAGTGTATTAAAGCATATGTTTTTGTATGCACTGTGGTTTGAAAGAGGGAGCCCCTCCAAAACCTCCAAAATTCACATATTCTTAAATTCATTGCCAAACTGAGCATGTTTTATTACTAACTAACAGAAGTCGTGCACAGCAGTGCTCTTGGGCTCCCATGTGGATGAATTTATAATTATGAAGAACCGGAGGTACATAAGTCATAATCCCAGCATTCTGCAGCCAGTGATGAATAATGCAGCAGATATCATCCCAGGAGTTGGAATGAAATTAAAAGGTTATGCTGTTTGGTTGTCAATAAAAATGTACACATTTGCAGTTTATTCATTGAAATGTCAGTATGTTACCGATCTGGGAGTTGATGTTGATAAACATGTAGGTTGAACCCAATTAGAGCTACTTTTAAAGTTCATGCCATAATTAAACAAGCAGTATACATATACTTTTTTTGGTTGGGGGGGATGATGAAGGGTGCTCCTACAAAGCAAAGACAGCTTGTCGTGCGTGTTTGGGTGCATGCGCATGTGAGAGTTTTTGTCGTGTGGAGTGATTCTCTGTTTGACAGCACTCGCATTTGTGTTGAATTAGGACTCAAAGGGCTTGAGTCAGGTCCGTTTGACTCAGGGGTTCACATACAGGTGGAAACAAAAGCTTCAACGCTCTTCAGTTCTCTCAGCATGCTGGGTGGAGAAGAGAGGCACTGCCTGAAATGTGTGTCCTGTTAGAAGTATACTGTTGACGTGTGGGACGTGATCCCCCCCGCTGTTATTCTCCAGTGTGTCCACACCAGTTCGTCTGATCAAAGACTCAGACGGTAATATGTTCTTTTCCTGGCTGCCTCAACTCCTCTAATCTTTTATTTGTTTATTTCAGGCCAAGGTGATAGTTTGGAAATCTAACACTCGTTCACTCTGGGATTGGAGGAGAGAGGTGGTACCTCACTCTCTAAACATGTGATTTGTAAAGGTTTTCATTTTTTTTTTCTTTTTTTTTCAGGACTCATTAAAAGCATTCCAGATTTGAGTCATGATTTGGCTAATAGCTGTTTATATTTTTAAGGGGAATTTTTTTATGTTTACATTTTCCTTCACAAAGGTGCAGACAGCTGTCTACATAAATAATAAATAATCTCAGACAGGTATGTTTCTTGTCAACAAAATGACAGTGTGACTGACAAAATGTCTTGGGAAAAATCCAATATTGCCTTTAATTCAACTTGATGTATTTTGGAAACATATATATTTTTGCACATGTTAACTATTGTGTAATATGATTTCATAATTTTACATTATGACTTGTTATTTCTGCCAATATAATTTAATTTAGATATTAGATAAATTAAATAACTAATTTCCTCTATATATTTGAAGCATATTAGAGCAGTTTTTTATGTATATTTTATGTATATATATTTATGTTTTATGAGACTTTCTCCATACTTTGTTCTATGAAGGCACTGTATGCATTAACAGATACAGTGCTCAGCGTAAATGAGTACACCCCCTTTGAAAAGTAGCATTTTAAACAATACTCATACTCATATACTCAATACTCATCAATAAGAGTAGTATGCAGCAATCTGTGGTATGAAATCTGAAAAAGAAAGAATGTTTTTGTTTGACAGGAAATTCCATTTGAGCACAAACAGCACAGTATATCTTTCATTGTTGTGTTCATCAAATATAATAATAATGATAATGATAATAAAAAATGTTTTCCAGTATTATTAGACTGTAAAAGTAAAACATTAATTGTTTTGAGAAAAACAGCAATGTGAGTGAAGTGATAATTTCCCTATAAACGAGAATTCTAGAGAGTGTGAATCAGATAATTGGCTCCAGTGTGGTCTTTATATTTTCAATATGAGAGCAGTAAATGAAACCGACACAAACAAAGCGCTTAACCATCAGCAAGCAGTATGTCAACATCACTTTCATATGGCAGTCAGCCAGAGAGCCTCCAAAGACAGGAACTTTATAAACCTGTGGAACAATGAATTTGGTCACTGCAATTGCTTTAAGGAATAGTTCTCACAAAAATTTAAAATGTGTCACCATTTAGCCACTATCACATTCCCAAACCTATACTTTTCTATATAGACTTTCTACATTCGATAAAACACAAAAGGAGAAAATTTCAAAGTCTTCGATACAAACTTGTATAACAACTATATTCCAAGTCTCATCATATAGTATCAAATGAAATCATATGATAGCTTGTGGTGAGAAACTGAAAAGGACTGGTATCAAGATTTTCAGTGAAGAATTCATTAAATTTCAATTATAATTATTATAAATGGAATATAACCAATAAGGTAAATGCTTTTGTATCTTTTTTGAAATGCTTGAAATCTTAATATTTTAATCTTAACCCCTAAATATATACCCCTAAATATCTAAAAGGTTACTTATTTTTAAAGGGTTAGCTCACCCAAAAATGAAAATTTCATTTCATTTCAGTCATTAATTACTCACCCTCATGTCGTTCCACACCCGTAAGACCTTCGTTCATCTTCGGAACACAAATTAATATATTTTTGATAAAATCCGATGGCTCAGTGAGGCCTCCATTGACTGCAAGATAATGAAGACTTTCAGATGTCCAGAAAGCTACTAAAGACATATTTAAAACAGTTCATGTGACTACAGTGGTTCAACCTTAATGATATGAAGCAACAAGAATACATTTTGTGCTGCAAAAAAATTAAATAACGACTTTATTCAACAACATCTAGTGATGGGCGATTTCAAAACACTGCTTCATGAAGCTTCAAAGCTTTACAAATCTTTTGTTTTGAATCAGTGGTTTGGAACGTGTGAAAAAACAAGTAAAAAAAAAAAGTAATTTTTTGCAGTCCCCATTTTTTTCCCTTTTGCAGTATAATTCATTGTAATGGCATGAAAAGAAGTGATCAGTAGGTTCTTCAAAATGTCTCCTTTTTTGTTTCATTTTCAAAAATAAAGTAATACAGGTTTGGAACAACATAAGTTTGACAGACTGTCAGAAGAAATATATGGCATGAAGTTTACAAGCTTCTACTTTATTGACTTTATTACTCTCAGTCTCTGCAACCAAACCACTGAATATCTTTGGCTGACCACAGAACCACCATGCTAACGTTCATCATTGTCTCAGCGATGAAGAAAATGCATACATTCTGTGGGGAAACTTTTTTGGCTAGTATTGATTTAAGGCCCAGGCAAAAGCCTTAAATGACGCAACATCCAAAAAACGCATGTGCAGGCGCACACATGCACTCTTACATTCCACTTAAACACACACACACACACACACACACACACACACACACACACACACACACACACACACACACACACACACACACACACACACACACACACACACACACACACACACACACACACACACACACACACACACACACACACACACACACACACACACACCATGTCATACAACCACCCAAGCACACTCCCCGTGTTTAACTTCTCTGAAAGACAACCAAACCAAAACAGGGCTGATGTGGTGATATCCAATATTTTCTCATTAAGTCTTATGGGGCTCAGGGGCTAATCACATTACTTAAAAGGGCACACACAGATTAAAACTAAACTAGGTAGGGATGGGTCCTCTTCCATGTTTGTTTAAAAGTCCAGCAAGGATAGCACCCCTCGGCATAACTCCTTCTCTGATGGGCCGGTGTTAGGTGTTGGTATTGAGTCTAGTTCGGGCTGGTGGTACCGACCCCTAGTACAGAAAAGATCTCACGCCCTGAAGTTCATGACATATGACTGGTGATTTTTGACACTGAAGGTCAAGCCTCACACCTGAGATGGTGTCGGAGCAGACAGACTTCACATACCTGAGATGTTTCTCTTCTGAAGGATGTATGAGCTGTGAGTGGATTCTTTAGCTCTAAGTCACGGAATGCGGGTTTGTTTTTACCCCCATTTGATGTAGTGCACATCCATTTTGGTAACGCTTCACCAAGCGTGATGTTTCATTGATAAAAAAAAAAAATTCTGGCTTTTTAGTTTCTCTTTTCTTACACCTATGCTTACATTTACATCAGTTTTAACATCAAATTTATTACATTATGAGGTGAAAATGAGTAAAATCTAATACTTTCTACACCTTTCACTCAAATAGTTGAATCAACAGCTGTAATCTCTGAATTATGTGTAAGGGGTGACGTCTTTTTATCTTACCTCTGCCTGACAGGCTCAGTGGAAAAAAGGCTATAGTGTTGAGTGCTGGACTAATATCCCTGATAACTGAGGAGAATTACCAATTGCCTCTACTTTGACACTGTTTATACAGCACGCTCTTACAAAGAGTGTAAGAGAGCAAGCATTAATCTCCCTTACTTACTATGTTCAGTCTTTCTTAGGAAGGGAAGAGAAGATTGCCCAAAATACTTCTGATAAAGTGTGTGAGTTAGTTTAACACATAAAGTTTGTTGAAGGTCAGTTAACACAAATTTCATCCTAAAAACACTCATACCAAATAAATGGGGTGATATGCTGCTCTTTTTTCACAAACTTCAACAAAATGCATCTGAAAAAAAAAAAAAAATGCATGGAAAAAAACATTAATCTATGACAGCTAATTCAAACACTAAATGAGTGAGGAAAACCTCTGTTTTTTTGGAAATCATCATGTTTGTAGTGGAAGGAAATGAGTGGTCACTAGCAGAGGAGTCTGCTGGCTCTTTCAATTGTAATATGTACAGTTAGGCAGTCACTGTTGCCAAATAAACCCTGACGAAGAGTCTTACAGTTCATATATGTATGTATATGTAAATAAGTATTGGTTTGATTGGAGTTGAAATAATGTGATTACGCGAGAAGACAAAGACCACGGAATGCTATAAGAGACATGAAACAAGCAAAATAGAGGAAAGTAATACAATTTTAAAAAAGGAAAAAACATGGCAGAACTATATTTTATATTATAATACATACATATATAGGGCTGGGAAGTGATTAAAATGTTTAATCTGATTGATGTGGCGATTAATTAATCTAATTAATCACAAATGTATCGTGCATCAAATTTGGCTGATAAATTATCCCCAAAAGATAATTTGAAGTCATTACTGTGTAAAACATAAAGTAGACATTAAAAAAAGTAGGTTCAGAAAGAAATATTTTATTTGATTCAACATAGAATTTGTTACAAACTTTTGGACCATGAGTTTGAGTAAATGATGACTGAATTTTAATTTTGGGATGAACTACATCTTGATTTTTTATTTTTTTTTTATCAATATGGAAATATGAATTTGAAAGTAAAAATATGGTAAACTGATGTTTTATGAATAATTTTCTTGGTTTTCACAATATGTGCACATTTATTATTAATGTGGGGCCGACATGTCATGCAGGCACAATAGCGCTGGATGACAGATATATCACTTTTATTTTGTTTTTCCTTTTTTATTCAAAATATTCACAAACTTGTTAACTATAGCCTATCATGAACTATAGGCGCTAAAGCACCCACCGAAAAACATGAGATATTCTCCATTCATTTTATCCAATAAAAAACAATTGCAGCTTTCAGAAGCGACATTCTTTTCATTTTTATAGTTCACATGAGGCAGTTACTATGTCATTTTTTAACAACGCATGTCAAGTGTGCATTAATGTAATACATTAACGAGAGAGTGCATGAATGTAATGTGCAGCACAAATCTCTCCATAAAACTTTTTCAAATATGGTGCCATGCCTCTACTCTGGCTCAGATATTACTTGTGCGCACTCGGCTATGGACAGTTCGGCTGTGGGCACCAACCGAACCATCAAAGCGCGAAACCACATTGGAAATTTGGCAGTGAGCATTCTGATCTTGTCATCGCTGTTGTTGTATGCTTCAAAGGGTTCAAATCGATCGTCTTTCATATTTTTGGTTACCGTGATTTTGCCAAGTAAGACATGTTCCTGGATCAACATATTTTTGTAGATCCTGGAACAACATTCAAGTCTGAAAATTTTGTCTTAACCCTATTCCTACCCCTAAACCTAATCCTACCCATAACTTATCCTTAAAGGGTTAGTTCACCCAAAAATGAAAATGATGTCATTAATGACTCACCCTCATGTCGTTCCAAACCCGTAAGACCTCCGTTCATCTTCGGAACACAGTTTAAGATATTTTAGATTTAGTCCGAGAGCTTTCTGTCCCTCCATTGAAAATGTATGTACGGTACACTGTCCATGTCCAGAAAGGTAATAAAAACATCATCAAAGTAGTCCATGTGACATCAGTGGGTTAGTTAGAATTTGTAGTCATCGAAAATACATTTTGGTCCAAAAATAACAAAAACTTTATTCAGCATTGTCTTCTCTTCCAGAATCCTTTCCACTGAACTGATTCCATTGATTCCTTTCATCTTTTGGCAATGGTAATGCACTTTTACATTGCCATGGTTGTTTTTGGCAACATCCGCGACATTTTGGTCCAAAAATAACAAAAACTACGACTTTATTCAGCATTTTATTCTCGTCCAAGCTCACGGACTAAATCTAAAATATCTTAAACTGTGTTCCGAAGATGAACGGAGGTCTTACGGGTTTGGAACAACATGAGGGTGAGTCATTAATGACATAATTTTCATTTTTGGGTGAACTAACCCTTTAAAATCAGAGGGGAAAGATGAATAACACTGATGTAGAAGCACCTAACCCTGGTTGCAAGCCTAAACTTGAAAAACGGTAAACTTGTCCATCAAATCTGATTGGTTGATTGGAATGTTGTTCCTGGATCAACATCTTTGTTGTCTACTTGGCAAAATCACGGTGACCTATATTTTTATGGACATTCTAACTGCATTGTCTAGGCTATATCACCCAGTTAGATGTTGCCCTGCATTATATTCGTCATCAGTCAACTGTACGAAATGTCAGATGACCTGTGTAGGTCTAGGGGTGGGGCAAGTGCTATAAATACGTTACAAAATCTCATTTATATATATATATATATATATATATATATATATATATATATATATATATATATATATATATATATATATATATATATATATATACAGCTATGGAAAAAATTAAGAGACCACTCCACTCTCTTAATTTTTTCCATAGCTGTATATATACATATGATATTTGTTAACAACTTTTTCCACCTGTTTCCATATATTTGTTCCGTGGCTACAAATAATAATAAAAAAAAAACCACTAGCAAATAACATCAAGCAAAGCAAAATCAAGATTCTAATACTCTCTTCTAAGAACATTCTTAACGCAGTAACAACACCAATTAGCTGCGCTCGAAAGCTATCACCTTACACTCTTTCCTTACGGCTGTACGTGTTTATCAACCTCTCCGAGAACTAAGCCAAACTAAAGAGGGGAAAGAGACAAAACGCATCTGGTTTGGCTTTCTCCTTAACCCAGTCAATCAGAAGTGTCATCTCACACCCTTATCTCTGCCCGGGGTTTATCGGCTAAGTGGATGTGTAGCTACAAGTGAGAATAGCTTGTTTTGTCGGCTTCACTGATGAGGGTTTTCATTCACTGTGAGTATTTTGCTTCACCAGACTGGTTGGAAGTCTAGGTAATCTTTGATTCTGTTAAGACAAATGGTTTTCCATTCTGTGGTTAGGAAGTACCACCATAGGGATGAGCTTTTCCTCCCACCTCCAAATGTTTCTGTAATCTTCTTCTGTCACACAGGGAAACATTTAATTATGATCATGCTTTCAAGGCAGATGACACAACTAGATTAGTGAGTCTGAAAGCACTTCAAAGATACGTGGATGTATGCAGGCCGAACAAGGTGTGAGAGTGGGTGTCAGAGGGCAGAATGAATGAAAGAAGGGCAAAATGAGCAAATCTGAAGCAGAAGAAGGGGAGCAAAATGTGATCTGACAGTGAGTTGATTGTGGGGGACGACATAATGTACAGCTTTTGTATTTGCTCGCATTGAGAGGCAGCCACCCTGAATCCTGTATGCCTTTAAAAGAGCAGGTGCGAGCAGAGCGTATGCTTTGTGTTTTCATATGGACAGGGTCGTATCACAACAATCACTATATCTATAATGAGGAAACCAGATGAGGTAGAGTACTGAAACAGCTTTCCACAGGCGCCCTATGTGAGTTGAGGTTGTTTTTTCATCACTGAGGGCAAGAGGAAACAGCGTGAGCCAAATACTACCAATAGCTTCACATGCATGTTGACAGTGCAATTTCCTTTCAGCTCTTTTAGGTGCATGATGCGGTGATGCAACAACAGTGTTTTCCAGCTGTCATGCTCATAAAAATTAAAATAATAACCAAATTAAATTGATAATGTCTAAAACTATCAGTAAATCATAAATTAAATCAAAATTTTGCTTAATTCAAACTTTTAGCAGGATGCATTGACTCTTTGACTGTAGCAACTGCAACAAATTACGATCTAAGACAGCGCATGCTGCCCAATCCATATAAAACATCACTTCTTTTACCACAGATTGTTTTAAATCATGTTATGAAGGACGAAAGAATACAACTGAAAGGTTTTGGGGTGATGTCATTGTAATAACAGATTTTTCTCATTACTTTGGTAAAACATACTGTTGTGATTAGTTTTCTCAGTTTTATGTCTCTCCAATAGCAATATAAGGAATTTTTGTGCTTTCAAAAAGTAATAAAATGTGGTACAATTTTAATTTTCAGAAAAAAAAACCAAACAAAAAAAAACTTCTGTTTATCAATAAGATCAGCAAGTCTGTAGAAATTTAAAGAAGCCAGAGGCTGCATAGTGGATTGCATTTGCCTTGTTAGCAAAAGTGAATAATCCATAGCTGGAGGGTAGGAAGGATCGGTTTCCACTGGGATCCAAACAAGCAGGCAGAATTAATACCAACAGTATGCCTGTTTGAAAGCAAACAAGCCGTGCATGGAGTAAGTTTGAAGAGGAGACACTTCTAGGACAGGCCAAATTATCATTCTTTATGTCCTGCAGGCATCTCGAAAAACCTATTCCAAGTATTAATGTTTTTGGCAGCAAGTGGAAAATCTGTGGAGATGAGCCAAGAGTATTTTTTAGGAGACATTGAGTGGAGTTTTTTTCCAAAAAAATGTTAAGTCAGTCTTTACTAAATACATAATATTGTACTCAAGTGAACAGAAAACATACTTAGCATCAAAATTGGAATGAAAGTCTGATTGTTCCTTAAATCAAAACTTGTTTTTAAGAAAGGAAATATAATGCCCTTACACATATTGTCAAATTCAAGTTATGACCCAACTCAATATTTTACATTATTACTGTTTTCACTTTGTCTGAAGACCAAAAATGATAAGATTGTTATTATTTTATTCTGTTAATAGCTTGAATTTCTTGTAATAAAAACAAATGTGCATATAGATTGCATGAATATTTTGTATGTATCTCTATTTGGAACAATATCTATTATGAAAATACAATACAGATATATTTAATACATATAGTACAAAATCTAACTGAAAAATGTTACAATTGCACTTTATTTTACAGTACATGCATTTACAGTGTACTTACACAAAGTAATATAAGGTAATATAATAAAGTAATATAACAACATGAACTTAATATGGGTTAAGATAAGGTTTAGAGTTAGTACCTTATTATAAATACAAAGTACCCAGACGTAGAACAGCAATTTAAAATAAAGTGCTCTATTAAAAACTAATCAAAATAGTGTGTAGAAAGTTTTCACTATCAATACAAAGTAAATATTTCCCAGATAATACTCTAATAATTGTAAGGTTGGCTTTTATACATGGAAAATATAAAACTGCCTTTATTTTAGGAAGGGGGGTCCCTGGCATCACAAAGTATTCAGCGTACTCAACTATAATCATAGAAAACAAATTGTGAAAAATGATAGGCTATAAAATCACTTTTAAAAAAAAGCTTTAAAGACATCTCCCCCCCCCCCCATTCTAGTGTTGGTGTAGTTACTGCATTTGCTTTTGTCAGTTGTTATGCCCTCTCATCAAAATGCTTATTTTGTCTTGAAGTTTCCTAGCATCAGACCAAATAAACACCCTGTTGAAGTTGCTCGGAGAATGTGCATCAGCTATGCCTTGCCAACAGTTGTCTGCACTTGATCAGCCCAAAGCATTTTGGTAGGAGGGTTGGGATTTATTGTTGAATAATACATGAGGAGGAGCCACACCAATGTCTCACCCAGGCTTAATGAAAGAGAACATGTCTGCACACAAATCAGTCATGAATAAACATCAGACAGTAATTAAACTTGGTGGCAGCAACTTTATTCATTAGTAAACAAGCAGGAGCACAGCTTCCTGTGCATGGTGAGGATTGGGAATTGAATGGTAATTGGAAGCCTTGTCTGATATTGCTTGGCATCATTGGGAAAGAGCAGGCCTGGTCAGAGAGAAAGCTCAGAAACTGACCTCATTACCAGAAGTTAATTCCCTGGCACTTAATTTGCTGCAGTTGGTGACAACATAGCTGTCAAACTTCTTGTATTTCTACTACATAATGAATAGAACATTTTAGCTCATTCCTTATTTTGACTTTTTTCCATTATTTTGATCTAATGACTTTTAAGCATGTGGAGTGGCTACAGGTGGTACTCAACAGAACTCTGAAAAATAGCAAATATTTCAAATAATTTTCAATGCTTATGTGTTTTTTAAAGTTTCATATTGCTTTGTGTGTCTAAATCTCTTGGAATATAGCTTACATTGAAAATAATGTTAACCTGAAGATGTGCTTCATGTGATGCAATGAAATTAAATCTAGCAAATCTACAAAATCAACAAAAGTGACAATAAAGACATTAAGGATCCTGTTTTAACGATCCAAGTGCATGGTCTGAAGCGCATGTCGCAGGTGCACTTAGGGTGTGTCCAAATCCTCTTTTGCTAGTTTAACAACGGAAAAAAATGGATGGTGTGCCAGGAGCATGGTCCAAAAGGGTTGTACCTAGTCTCTTAATGAGTCATAGGTGTGTTTTTGGCGTATAATATGCAATAAACCTATCCGAGTCTTATCTCCCATTCCCTTTAAAAGCCAGTTGTACTTGCATCATGGCGGATTCGCTATTTACACGGCGGAATTTGCAAGCGGAAAGACTGAACGTTTCTCCAGAGAGGACATCCTTTTATTTTTTAATACATGGCATGTTTGCTATATAAACAATGTGGCGCTGGACGTGAAAATGCTAAATGTATCGGGCTGAAACTAGCAAAAAAACACTTGTGTCACGCCTGCCGTCGCATTGCGCCGGGTGTATGATAGGGCCGTAAGAATGTTTTAATTTTTTTTTTCAAGCATTAGGCTGTGTGCCCACCAAAGCATTTTTTCCAGCGGCTAGCATACTTTTCAAATTGTTTTCAATGGGAGAGCCACGTTTTTTAAACGGCAGGAGCGTAACGAGGGGCTGAGCGTCTTTTTCACTCTCAAGCACTGAGAGCTCTCCGTTTTTTACAGTTCGCCTAGAGTTGAAGAATGTTCAAATTTGTGTAAAACACTGTGCTCATTACTGTCGCTTTTTAGCCAGCTGTCCAATCAGAGTGGAGGAGGGGCGGGACAAATACAACACCAATCAACAACTGTCACAACAGTCTTGCTGTACAACGTCATCAACAAGCAGAGAACAGAACTAAATGGATGAGAAATGAATATTGCTGGTCTCCGAACATACATAGCAAGTACTCTACATTTTGTCAACATTTTTATTCTGAAACAAATGATCTGCGAAATCAGTTACAAGTAAGAATGCTGCAGATATTCCGTATCATAGCAACCAAGCATCTCAACTGAAAAAAAAAATGGTGCTAGCTCAAATCAGCTAGCTAAAAATGCTTTGGTGGACACGGGGCCTTATGGTGTGTTGAATAAGTCTTAAAATCTTAAATTTGCACTCATAGCGAATAGAAAAAAAAAGAAAGGAGCATTTTTGTGACTATCTGTATTTGGATTTTTTGATTTGATTGTACTTGGATGTGATATCATAGAGGATATGCTTTTTAAACTTTAAACTTCTTCTTTTCTCGACAGCCTGCAATTGTAACCTCCATGCAAGGCGCTGTCGTTTCAACATGGAGCTGTACAAACTCTCCGGGAGGAAAAGCGGAGGAGTCTGCCTAAACTGCCGGCACAATACGGCAGGTCGCCACTGCCACTACTGCAAAGAGGGCTACTACAGAGACATGTCTAAGCCCATCTCTCACAGAAAGGCCTGCAAAGGTATGAAGGGTATTGAATCTACACACCATGGGCACAAAGGGCGACTGGGTTTGATCTTAAGGGCCCAAAGTCTGCAACTTATCACTTGACGCTTCCTAAGGAAAGCAGAAAATGCTAACGCTAATGCTAAGTGATGTTCTACACAAAGAAATTCACATAATACCAGAAAGGAACCAATTAGATGAGCCAGTGACTGTTCTTAATGTATTACCCCTCAAATGAGGGAGTCAGCAGGTCCGAAGGAAGAATTCTCACATTCCTGTGTTCCTCCACCCCCATGAGACTCTGTCAGCATGCAGCCCAAGGACAGGGATGTGGGTGGGGGAGGGGTGGAAGAGGAAGGTTACATCTTTTTGACAGAGTTATTGGGATTCATTTGGGGGATGGTTTGACAGGACAAGCCAAACAAACAGAGCAGAGGTGCGAACTGATCCTTGTTACAGGTCAGATGAGTGAGAGGAACTGAGGTTAGGGGGAGGATGGACAAGAAGAGAAGAAACACAGGAGGGGAGGGAATAAGCAGGCAACTTTCCACAGGTGTGTATCTGGCTGGCGACAGCACAGTACGCTTACCTAGGAGCTGTCCAGAAGAAGAGAGAGAAAAAAGGCAGCGTATTCTTGCCTAACTTTGCCGTGGGGCAAGATGACAGGAGCAAAAGCTTTGTGCAAACAAGCCCCCCGTCACACACACTGGCATCTCCTCATAACAAGGTCCATTCTGCTGCTGTCCGTGACGGCTTAGGATCATTTACTTCCAGCTTTAGCCCTGGGTAAAATGTGCTGAAAGTTAAAGACTCTGTTTTCCCAAACAGATAAATAGGTAAATAAATAAAAGCATCCATCAATCTGACAATCAAGACGGTGGGGAATGTTTTTGCATCTTGTGAGAATGTTATACTTGAAAGCTGAACAGACGGTGTTTGTTTTCCCGCAATACCGTCAGCATGCATGAGTCTTCATTTACAACATCCACACAACAAAGCAATTAGCCTTATTCTTGCTGTCACATAGAGGCAATTGTGGTTGTTTTATTTAGCTTTAAACTGATAGAGCTAGAAATGTTTTTTTTTTTTTTTTAGTTTGTATTTTTACATTTTTAACTTTTAATACATTTTATTTTTGTGGCATTTTTTTTTTAACATTTACATTTTATACATGACATTCCTGACCCAGGACCACAAAACTAGTCATAACTCTGATGGGTATATTTGTAGCAATAGGCAACAATACACTGTATCGGTCAAAATTATCGATTTTTCTTTTATGCCAAAAATCATTAAAGATATTAAAGATGGCTTGCCTCTTAGTCGCCATCTCTGTTTGAAACCTGTAATTGCAGTTATATGCGGAATTATTATCTTTACGTGCATTGCACTTCGGCACGACTCCTCAGTGCTGATGAATCTAATGTTTGCTGTCAGTCACCATACCGGTGTGGATACTGAATTTCCTGCAGAAATCCACCAGTATCGATTTATTATAAAACATTATTACAGGCTTACCATTGTGAATCAGGCTAAGGTAAGGAGATACACTGGCTGATTATGTACTTGCTCAAAAAATCCAAAAATTACGTAAGTTACGGACTGCAGCTTTAAGTAAAGATCATGTTCCATAAGGATATTTTATAAATTTCCTACCATAAAAATATCAAACATTTATTTTTGTGAGTAGATGTGCGTTGCTAAGGACTTAATTTGGACAGCTTTAAAGGTTTTTTTTTTGCACCCTCAGATTCCAGATTTTCAAATAGTTGTATCTCGGCCAAATATTGCCCTATCCTAAAAAACTATACATCAATGGAAAGCTAATTTATTCAGACCATGTATAAATCTCAATTTAAAAAAAAAAAAAAAAAAAAAGACCCTTATGACTGGTTTTGTGGTCCAGGGTCATATTTAATCATTTTTTTTTGTGGCAAATTTTGTAGTTTTGAATTTTGTAAATATAACTAAATTATTTTTTTTTTGTGGCACATCTGTTTTATGCAGGCAGTTGAGGATGTAAAGAAGTTTTATTTATTTATTTTTATTTTAAACATAAAAGTGGCATTTTTTTGGCATATTATATTTATATTTGTTTAGAATTATATTTTGAAATTTAAGCATTTTGTAAATTTAAGCATTTTTTGTGGAGTATTTTATATATTAGTATTTGTAAAATCATGACAGCATATTTAAAATTATAACAGCATATTTCCGATTATGAAAGAAAAAACACCTTAAAATTTTCAGATTAAGAAGAAATTCATCTGATTTAGGCACAGTTTTCATGAAAAAAAAAAAAGAAAAAAAAAATTTATGTGAATGTGTGATGTTTTTAGTTCTCAGATTCACATTACACCTGATGAATATGAAAAAGATTAATGAGCATATAATGATATTCTCTGCATGGAAAGACATTACAAAAATGCATAACCTAACCAACATATCCATTCTACCATACTCCAGACTGACATTTACCCCTCTCTGGGCTCTCGTTTGATTCTCCTGTCGACTTGGAATGCAAACAGACATTCATCATCCGACTGTGTGTTTCGCTAACCCCCATGCTATGTGTCTTATTGAGGGAAGAGAACTTCTTTTTGTTTTCACTTCCTTTCTCCTGTGGACAAGACTTGATTCTTTCAGCATCCCATTACTCTCATTGGTGAGGTTTGCTCTGTTGGGATATTGTTGGGTGGTCAAATGATGCATTTAATTGTAGAATTTTTACACACTTTCCTAATAGTGTGCGAATGGAAAAGATGAGTCTGAAAAAGTCTTGTTTTAAAGTTTTGAGATTGAAACTCCATCACAGATTCATTCGAAGTGGTTCAGTCAAGTTTGGCATTAGATGATTTCATTTCTGGCGCAAGGATTCCGTAATTAAAATCAAGGGTGAATAATCCTGCAGGTCTCTGATGACCCTGATCCTTTTTTCCAAAGTTTTATTAAAATGATCTGCTTTGCTTGGAAAGTTAATGAACTCTTCTGTTTCCCTGAGATTTGAGACAGAGGCCATGGAGGATTTCCCAGGCACTTGGAATTAGGGTCAACAAACCAAATGGAATTCACTAATGGTTCAAGGAAAACTCTTAAAAAATAACACACTAAAAATAGCTGCAGTACTCTTTAGATTGTTACAGAATTATTAATAATAGTTGCAAAATATTTATGTACTACTATGAAAGATGTAGTACTCTATGAAAAATTGGGGACAAACAATTCTGGATTGAAAATGCATCATTGTGACCCACAGCCATGAGAACTTTTCCTAATGCAAATACTTCATTGTAAGGGAGATTTGCTGAAGATGGCAATTCTTCTGCACTTATTGATTTAATTGAAAAGAGAAAGTTCCCAGTGCTTTGTTCACCTGTATGTTTGCAGTCTGTTTGCATGCTTTGACCTCTCTCTAAGCATTTCTCATTGCTTTCGTTCTTTCGCAGCAATCATCAACATTTGTTCTGTTTCTGGTCAGGTCATTAATCTTCAGGTTCAACTGCCTCATCAGACTTTTGTGCTGATTTGAGCTAGGAACATTTATCAGCACTGCTACCAGCATCACATAAAGTGGTGCAGGGACGACGTCAAAACCCGGAAGACTAATTCGCCAGTGGTTCCCTCGAGATTTTCCAATGGGGTTTTTCAATTTATGAAGCTCTGTGGTATACACAACTTGACGATACTTAAACGTTTTGTTCTACAACGTAAACTGCACACACTTGTGGGCCGTTCACACAGAACGCGTTTTTCTATTCCAATTTCCCATTGTTTTTCTATCTAAACACGCGCTTGACGGACGTGCATGACCGTTACGCCGCGTTTTTAAGACGCCGTGTCAAGTTAAATGAATTTCAACTTTTACACGCAGCGCCGCTCATCAATGTCAGTTCCAAAACAGTGGACCAATCAGAAGAACTTGGAGGCGGGGCAAGTGTTGCGAGTTGGCATGACAACTGTTTTATATAATGGCAACATGGCGGAGGAGGCGCTCATTATTATCTTATTTTCTTTTTTTCCATGTCAAAACTTGTATCTGTAAATTCTGCAGTTTGCCTATTTTTATTATTTCCGTTATTGTCGTTATTGCATCACATCTCAAAGGCGCATCTAGAGACTCTCGCATTTATGCTGCGCTTTTTTTAAAACCACTCTCTTTTTTAAAACCACTCTCGCATTTTTAGACGCAAAGACGCATTCTGTTTGAACGGCCCCTAACACCTGAAACGTTCTTATCTATTTACCTATAAGGAACATGCATTTTAAAATAAAAATAATAGCTTCAAAATTCATATTTTGGATATGGTTGTGTCAACATGTCCTCCAACCAATATGCCCATATAGGTCATTTGTCACTTCCCTGAAATACGACCCATAGGAACATTTACTAAAGTTGCGCCCCTATGGACAACAGGACACTTTCATTTTAATGCACTGTACCCTTTTATCTGCGTCATATTTCGGGTTTTGCATAGCTCAATTGGTAGAGCACTGCAATATACAACAATATGCAAGGTTTAGGTTTGATAAATGGAAATAGGACAATTGGCGGGTAAGGGACCGTGTAAAAAGTCCACACATTGCATTTAAATGAACATGCATTTTGATTGTTAACGACGGTCATAAGTCATTTTATGACGACAAACGTAACATGACACTGTCATTATTTTTATGCCAGCTAGAGGGCACATGACTTTAAAATGTAAATATAGGTCGTAATAAGGTGCTTGAAAAAATGACCTATAGGGTTGTTTTTTGGAGGAGGACAGTCTCAGTTGTGTGAAATTTATGTTGAAAAAAAACATTATAAAACCCCATAGGAAAATCTCGAGGGAACCACTGGCAAATTAGTCTTCAGGGTTCTGAGGTCATCCCTGCACCACTCTACAGGCACACGCTCAATACTTTTCTTTTTTTTTCTTACATTGTGTATTTCAATGTTTTACTTGTTTGGATACTTATGTCAGTTCCCTCTGGGTCTCTTACATTACACACTCTTGAGGTCTTGAACACGGGAAAACGCTGGCACTTTTCAAATGAGAATGAGAACTCCTGTTAATCTGAGCTGACTACCTCAAATCGAATGTTGCCTCATTTTAAATAGTTCTGAAAACACATTTCATCATGATTTACAAAATCTGTAACTTAAACAAGGCATTTTGTTCGTTTTAATCCTGAAAATAGAGCCCCTAATGTAATTACAATCAAACACTGTCCAAGTTATACAGCTGTATTAAGTTACATCAAAACAGATGTACAAAAAAAAGCATGTGTGGTAATTACAGAAAGGTGACAAATGATATGAAGCATGATATTTCTTTCCCGCCAAAGAAAACATTTTCACAAGCTAAATAAGCGATGTATTGCAAGTTAATGAAAATAGGTGTAAGTATGTTGTAATATAAAGCGCCTCACTCTCTTCACACTCATTAATTTAATGTGTTCACTTCGTATTTTCGCTTTTCTTTTGACAAGTCACTACATTCTTAATCAAAGTAGTGAAATAGTGACAAAAGTATACTATAACAATTTACTTCAGGAAAAACACTTACAGTATGTGCTGCTCTTTTACTGAGCTTCAATTTAATTCAGGCTCCTGGCTTAGTGTTCAGTGCCTCCTACATAACTAATTTCCGTAGACTTTAGATTAAAGATTAAAAAAAATAAAGATTCAATTTGTCATTTTGGAACACCTTGCAGCATCTTCAAATACAGATATTTGAGTCACACAGTTTTTGGGTATGGTTAAGTAAATATAAACAAATTAAGAAACAAATTTAAATAATTGTATATGAATACACACTGTAAAAAATGATATTCATGATGTTATAACATTTTTTCTTTTGTCAAATCAACAGATCATTAATGTAGTTCAGATAACATAATATTTTGAGTTTCTGTTGATTAAACCAATCGCCTTCATTGTATTAACTTAAATTTCTAATTTCAATGAACTCAACATTTTAAGGCAACCAGGTAACTTACTTTTTTAAGTTAAACCAACAATTCTTTGTATGTATATCTATATATATCTATATCTATATATATATATATGTTTATCTATATATATGTTCCACACGGAGATCTGATTTCATCATCAGAGTCCATCTGGGATTACATGAAGAAACAGAAAAATCTGAGACAGTCTAAATCCAGAAGAACTGTGGCAACGTCCCCAAGATGCTGAACGAAACCTACCTGCAAAGCTACCTGATAAACCATGTGCAAGTGTACATAGGACAAAAGCTGTTTTAAACGCAAAGGCTGGTCACACCAAATATTGATTTGATTCAGTTAATAGAAGTTAATTGATAAATAATATATATTTATACAATATTTTTGAAAGCATCCTCACTTTACAGCATTTTACAGCCTAAACTTTTCATACTGTAGTTTTGGAGGTAGGTTTCTTCAAGCGTCTTGGAGATGTTGCCATAGTTCTTCTGGATATCTTCTCTTTAAGTGTAACCATGATAATAATAACAACATTGTTACGGTCGCATTGTTAAACCCACAAACAGTTGCGTAGAATCACCCTAGGTAAACTGAATGGAAACGTCACATTTATTTCATACTTTCTGTGAAGTGATATATCGCAATACACTTGTTCCATTAACATACCCTTTAAAATTCATGAAGAACAATGTGGAGAGTCTGTGTTAGGTTAGCGCTTCTAATGAAACTTCAGCCCTCTGATTTGTGGCTTCATCCTTCATAAACCACACTGTAAACACACAAAGTGAAGGCAGCTTTGCAAGGTGCATCTTGTTCCTCTCTTTGAGTTGTTTGCTCCATAAGTTTCCTTTACTCTGCTTAGGAAATATTTGCTTCATCATTTCTCCTGCCCACTGGAGTGAGCGACTACTTTGAACTAGATTTGATTTGTTAAATGAGCCATTTTGTTTTAATACAGTAAACCACACTTAGATCATATAAGTGTGTGGTGCTCTGCAAACTGTCATCCACGCTGGACTATTGTCACCCCATTGGGTGGGCTGTTAATAGTTCATCCATTTTTGGTTAGCTTGGAATCTTGGTTCAGTATTATATAAAATGTTTGAGTTTATATGGATTACTAACTCTTAGAACTAGCAAGCTACAGAGAATGACATCAGCCTCTGATGGGATCCCAGGCAGAAAGACGTTAGTCAATGTGTGGTTGCCATGGGTTTATATACAAATAGACAAAATAAAAGGCTAATTTTCTCCCCATCCTCATTAGGGTTCTGGGAAAAGCTAAGAAAAGTTAGTATTGAGTACGCTAGTAGAGATTATGTTTGCAGTGAGAGCTGTGTGGTGTTTGCGGTCACACTATTACGCCTTCCATTTCGACATGTGTCTTGCATTGTCACAAAACATCGCTATTATTAACCACAAATAACCTCTTCTGTTGGGGATTTGAAAATATTGTTTTACATTACCTCATTTTTTGCGTTAGATAAAAAAAAAAAAAAAAAAAAAAAACTAATTCCTTTGTGGCTGGCTTCAATTAGATGAGAATGTAGTGCATAAAAATGACAAGTTTGGCAAAAACATTGTTGACAAAAAGCAGTTGTTTTCTTGGAGTGACATCCATAATTTCATTAAATTATTATACTAATGCAAAAAAAGAGACTCTAAACATGAACTTAAGCAACAACAGACACTCAAAACATATCAGAAAAACACTCAATGGTGCTTAGAGTGAAGCTGCTCTCATTTTTCTCTTCCTTTTATTAGCTTCAGACATTTTTTTGTGGGCCAGCAGAAATTGTAATCACTACAATACTGAGCCTGGGCTGAGCTGGCTCAACTCCAACAACACACAAATTACCCCATCGACTCTCAACATGATGTTTTTAATGGAGGAGAGGAGCTCAGACTTCAAACAGCAGCTTTATGGTAAACTATTGGCAGGGATCTAAACTTCTCACATTGTGCAATCTGCTCTAGTAATGCTGCCGCGTGCGGATCTCTTTCAAATGGATTAAATGCTTTTATCTAGCACTCAGTTTTTGGCCTTTAGTTGTTTTCTTCAGTGGAATACAGAAAGTACAAAAGTAAATGTATATGATGCTCCAAAAATGCTTCAAACATTACATTTTTTGTGAAGCCATGTAATAGGTTTGGAAAAGTGGAAAAAAGAAAAAGTAGAGTAACCAGGATATTCTTCCAAAATTCACCTTTTGTTTCCCACAGAAGAAAGCAAGTCACACAGGTTTGGAATTACGTGAGGGTGGATACTTAAAGGTGCCCTAGAATAAAACATTGAATTTATCTTGGCATAGTTAAATAACAAGAGTTCAGTACATGGAAACGACATACAGTGAGTCTCAAACACCATTGTTTCCTCCTTCTTATATAATTCTTATTTGTTTAAAAGACCTCCGAAAAACAGGCGAATATCAACATAACACCGACTGTTACGTAACAATCGGGGTGTACGCCCCCAATATTTGCATATGCCAGCTCATGTTCAAGCATTAGACAAGGGCAGGACGTCTGGATGTGCACAGCTGAATCATCAGACTAGGTAAGCAAGCAAGGACAACAGCGAAAAATGGCAGATGGAGCAATAATAACTGACATGATCCATGATATCATGATATTTTTTGTGATATTTGTAAATTGTCTTTCTAAATGTTTCGTTAACATGTTGCTAATGTACTGTTAAATGTTAAAGTTACCATCGTTTATTACTGTATTTACGGAGACAAGACGTTATTTTCATTTTTTAAACTCTTGCAGTCTGTATAATTCATAAACACAACTTCATTCTTTATAAATCTCTCCAACAGTGTGTAATGTTAGCTTTAGCCACAGAGCACTATCAAACTCATTCAGAATCAAATGTAAACATCCAAATAAATACCATAGTTACGCGATTAGACATGCTGCATGACGAACACTTTGTAAAGAACAATTTTGAGGGTTATATTAGCTGTGCGAACTTTGTTTATGCTGTTAAAGGCAAGCGCGAGCTCCGTGGGCGGGGAGCGTGAGCATTTAAAGGGGCCGCAGCCTTAATCAGCTCATATTTAACGATGCCCCAAAATAAAAATCTCTGGGGTATTTTGAGCTGAAACTTCACAGACACATTCAGGGGACACCTTAGACTTATATTACATCTTTTAAAAAGACGTTCTATGGCACCTTTAAAGGAAATCAGGAAAAAAAAAAAAAAAAAAATCTCATTCAGACTTAAATAGCAATAAACTCTTAGCTTGGTACTTCCAGATGAGGGAAATGGCAGTACTGAGAGTGAGTGGATGAGGAGAGGAAAAAGTAGACACATATCTACTCCAGGAATCTGGTGTAGCACCACCACTTCACTTTAAGTGGACAACCACTTAAACACTCTCCAGACAGGTTGTTATCAGGCAGCAGAAGCCAAAATGTTTGAGAGACATACACCTGCACCACATGTGTTTTACGTTGATTTACTGATCGGCTCAGACTATCTGATTTAGACATTTGTCAGGCATTTTCTCCTTCTCTCTGAATCCTTCTTTCTGAAGTACCATTGGTCTAAACTGATAGAGATGTACATAACTTCACAAGCTCAGACGTTTTTGACTATTTATGATCTCAGACAAATCCGCATGACCTTCTTTGTTCTGTACAGCAAAAAAGAAAAAAAGATGCAGGCCTTTTCCATACAATGACAATACAATATTTGTCATTATTCACTGATAATTTCCCTCTTCACTGGGCTTTTAAAGGAATATTCTGAGTTAAGCTCACTCGAATACATCTGTCGTATTATGTTGATTACAACATAAAATAATTCTGGGTCATCACTCCTTATCTTTAAAACAAAGCAAAAAGAGGTACATGTGATGGAAGTGAATGGGACTATTTTTTGAAGGTTTTAAAGCAGAAATGTGAAGCTTATAATTTTATAAAAGTACTTACATTAATACTTTTGTTTATATGTTTGTATTATTTGAGCTGTAAAACTGTTTAAATCATATTTATTACAGTCCTTTTTGGGTTTTAGGGTTTATGGCATTGCATTATCATGGCATCAAAAATGGTTAAAGAGTTAGTTCACCCAAAAATGAAAATAATGTAATTTATTATTCACCCTGTCGTTCTATACCCGTAAGGCCTTCATTCATCTTCAGAACCCAAATTAAGATATTTTTGATTAAATCCAAAGCCATCGGATTTCATAAAAAATATCTTAATTTGTGTTCTGAAGATGAATGAAGGACTAGTTTTACGGGTGTAGAACGACATGAAGGATGAAAGTGAGTAATAAATGATTTTTTTAATTTTTGGGTGAACTAACCCTTTAACAAGCATTTTTGTCCCATTAAAATCCATTTAGAATACATATTGTTAACTTGTGTTTATACTACCGAAACTGTATTTTAATGTTTACAGATTGGCCCCATTCATTGTAAGTGCCTTAATGCAAACTTTTTTTATATATAAAAATTGAGGAAGAAGTGGTAAATTTTCGTGGTAATCAATATTATATATATATATATATATATATATATATAACACATTTGATTAAACGTTTGCTTGAAAACTGAGGCAACAAGTTCAATGAGCCACGAGTAAAGGCCCTCAATATTGCAGCAGAAATCTCAGTATTTAGTGCATTTAAGATTCTACTCTAGAACTGGTAATTAAGAGGTCCCATTTTAAGTCATCCATTTCCACAAAGAAGGAAAAAAAAAAACATTCTGAAAATGACTTGTGTCACGTTTCAGGCTGTGAAGCTGTTTCATTTAGTAAGGATTAGTCAGCTGAGCTGTTTATTGGGTCTTTAAGGTGTTTTACAGCACATTTGTCAGGAGAGACAAAGTGTGGCTACTTTCTACATAATGACAGCTCCAAAGGACAAGACATAAACTTGGCTTTGATGACAAGAGAGTGACAAGTGACAAGAGACAGACATGCAGGGAGTGACTGTCTCTGCAGTTCCAGCCTTGGGACTGGAACTTTACTTCACTGCTCTTAATAAATGCTTAAAAAAAAATAAAGTTTAAGCATAACTCTCTGTGCTTCATTACTCATAAAATATATGAGCCAATTTACTCATTTAATGTGCAAAACATTTGTCAGAGTATCACCTCTACAGCGCTGGTGGGGGAAATATTGAGTAAACGGCACTGGGATTTTTTCAGAATAACTTTAATGTAA
The DNA here is from genome assembly GCF_024489055.1 of Chanodichthys erythropterus. Classification (NCBI taxonomy): domain Eukaryota; kingdom Metazoa; phylum Chordata; class Actinopteri; order Cypriniformes; family Xenocyprididae; genus Chanodichthys; species Chanodichthys erythropterus. Next base: position 15,766,902 of record NC_090241.1, on the reverse strand, counting down.
CTACCCATGGTGGGAATTTAAGAAAATGAACTTGAAAGGAGTTTTGACACAAAGGCAATACAATCAGTTCACGTGGTTTCAGAAGTAGAGAGAGACGCAGAGCCATATGTTAGAGAAAGACCTCCCAAGAGGAAGGAAATGTGACAGACATTATTGGCATAAGCACATGTTTCATTTTTCATGTTCAGAATGAAGGAAAAGAAAGCACATGTTGTAGAAGCATATCTGAAGAGAATGTTTTTATAAGATATTTTTGCCAATTTGAATATTTATTGTCATACAGTAGTCCCAAAATGTGTTTGGACATTTAAAAAAAAAAAAAAAAAAAAAAAAAATTAAAAATGTGTACATATTTTTTCATGATATAACAAAGTGCCATTTATTGTAAAGAAATATAGCAGAGATTTTTCAAACAAAATAGCCCAGTTTGTTGGGTTTCACATGATAAAAAAGTATATATTGTGTCCAAAAAGTTCTGTGCAATCTGTGTGAACTAAAAAATCTTCTGGACTACTATTTTGGAAAGGAAATCTGAACTGTTGTGTAATTATGTAATATGTGTGAGTATGGAAGCGAAGAGTAAACAAGTTGGATAAAGATCGTTACTCCTGTCTTGTGTGTTTCTTTGCTTAATAACTCCTGCAGACACCACAAATTGGCAATGAGGATTAGGTTTTTTCCCCCCACTATCCTTGGAAAAAGGAGAGCCATCATGAAGATGGCTGTAGCTAATGTGCCTTTTTCCCAAGTTTTTTCCTGCCTTGCCCTGGTGAGCCTGCTATGGTGTTCAGCAAAGGGCTGCAGATCTTTGAAAATGATTTACGAATTATTGATGTTACAATGGATGATTGGCCACACGAAAAACAGAGAGTTGTACTGCTTCACTACTATTCTGCTCAGGTGGGGAACAGGAAGTCATGCTTTTGCTGTGGATTGGAGGCACACTTAGCTAATGCTTCGAACTGCCCGGCTGCAACGGAAAAATGCAGGAAGTGTAAAAAGATTGGAAATTATGCTAAACTGTGCCAATCAGCGCAATCAAATATGTGCAAGGTCCTTGAAATTGAATCACCAGATATTACTGTACTGTACATGGAATATTCAACACGTACTCCCAGCATTACAAACACACTACTTCTTGGTGGTTGACACCTACATCACTTATGCATGCTATTTCAATAACGTTGTGCTGTCACAACCTAAAGCCAGGCTTGTGACGTATTCAAAAGCCCAAATTCCAGCATCGACGCCTCTGCTTGGGTGTTACCATTTGTTGTTACGCAGAAAAGTTAGAATGTGCGTTGACCTCTGACAGCCAAATAAAGTAGTGATCATGGACTCTTTTCCACTGCCACACATGGATGAACTACTCTTTGCTCTAAAAGATTCCACTGCTTTCTCTACCATCGACCTGACTAAGTGCTGCTGCACGAGGACAGTTGTGACCTTACGGGCTTTATTATTCACGATGGACTGTTACGTTTTTGTCATGTTCCTTATGGATTGGCTTCAGCGCCTGGGCCATTTCAGAAGATGATGACCATCATCCTGACTGGCTTGTCAGGGATTGAAAATTACCAGGATGACATTATCATCCATGATAATGTTCATGGAATGACAAAGCACTTCAAGCTGTCTTACAATGACTAGAAGCTGCTGGGATGCAACTCAATAAAGACAAGTGTCACGTCTGACAACCCAGCCTGCTGTTCCTAGGTCATCCCGTTTCAGCAGAGGGTCTTCTTCCTGATGAATCACATGTAAAGGCGATTCAAAATGATATATTTTTAATATAGTGCAATGATATTATTAAGGGTGACTCAAGTGTCCAAAAATGTCCAGGTACATTTAAGCGGCACTGTATACAGTTGTTCAGAGAGACGTGTTTTTATGTGTTTATGGTTTGAGTTTAACGCATATTGAGAAAAAAAAAAAAAAAAAAAAAGACATTCTCAAGCCACTTCTCAATTAAAAAAAAAAAAAAAAAAAAAAAAAGACTATCAAACCCAAGTTTTGTGTTGAATTTGCATGCTCTTGTCTCCAGAGACTGATCACCACTTTCACACACACACAGTGTCTTTTTCAACTGCTTCACCAATCTTCACCCTCTATATCCCCAAGCTTGGGCCCTTAAAGCTACTTTTATTGTTTATCTGTGCTTTTTGTATGTATGTACTGTTTGTATGTGCGTTTCCCCACACGTGTGTTCTTTTATCTCTTTTCTTCTGTTCCTCACAGCCTGTGATTGCCATCCTGTGGGGGCCGCTGGCAAAACCTGTAACCAAACCACAGGCCAATGCCCTTGTAAAGACGGTGTGACGGGTATCACATGCAACCGTTGTGCTAAAGGCTACCAGCAGAGCCGATCACCCATTGCCCCCTGCATAAGTATGTGGATCACTCAATGTCAAGATTTTTTTTTTTTTTTTTAACACTTCAATCCCCAATGAGCAATAATGCACAATGCATGTTCTTATCCATGGAATGTATTGAAAAATTGAGATGAAACTCTCCTAAAGGACTGCAGGATCCATTTCTTATGGAGGAACAAGAAAATCTGCATTTCACAGTGGAAATAATTTGGAACCATGTCTTGTTAAAGTCATTCCACAGGATTATCACATGCCATTCTTTAAATTCTGTTTTGGCTCAAATGAGTGATATTGACTTTTTTTTAGATTCTAAAAAATCGTTGTTTAAAGATTACCAAGGTATAATACAGTCCTCACTGCATGGGAAGGAATAAAGAAAACATATTATCCATCACTGGTGTTTGCATTTCAAACTGTTTAATTGGTGCTTTTGACGACGAAACAACGCTTGGATATTAAACAAAGCAATTGGGAAAAAAAGAATCGCTCAGGAGAAATCTTTGGCAGGGAGTTTAGTGGAATGAATTCAACCTATAACTTTCTGAAATCATATATCTTTGATTTTCTTGGGAAAGTCACAAACATGAATGTGTGAAAGATAGACACTCTGGTAATTTAATTTGAAAATAGTTGGTTTCTCTCAAAATTGTGAAATAATGTTTTTATTTTAATAGCCCATATAAATTTAAGCAGTATCACAATCCATGCCAAGCTCAGTTTAACACAAGGAAGTCTTGGCTACACATACCATTATGTCCTTTCAATCTGAAGACCATAAATCAATAGGATTTAAATATTTGTAGCAGGCTTGTACTGTAATTTTATCTGGCATTAAACTCGTTCCCATATTCCCCAAGATGTTTACAGCTGATATAGGAAGTAATTCCACCACAGAAAATGTATATATCATTGAACAGTGCCCGTATAGTCGTGCCAAAATGCCAACAGCAAATTTACTTTCCTTGGTACTGGTAGTTCTTTATTGAACTATACTTTATACCACTCAATATGGTATGTGTTTTTTTTTTTTGTCCAAAGCGTTATTGATTAAAATACTGTGTTTTGGATGACTTTAAAATTTGCTATGTCATCCTGTATGAGTAGCATTACAGATCGATATTATTATTAAGTCTTGTTTACTGGCCAAAAGCACCATGATGCATAATCGCAACAGAAACGTATTTCAGCATTAGCATAAAAACATTTGTGGACCCCATCAGATGATGAAGATCGATTATTTTATTTTTTTTAAATCAGAAGACTTGATTCTTTCTTCCTTAAAAAAAAAAAAAGCTCTTTTTTGCATGCTTGTGCACCAGCTCCACAGAGCACACGCGCACTCTTTTATCAACTTCTTCTTATTTCTCTTAGTACGCTTGAGCTGTTCAGTCGTCCTCTTGTTTTGTCCTCATGGCAGTTACTGCCTTTTCTTTTTGTATATTTATGTTCCGATAAAGCAAAATACTGTTCTTTTTTTAGCACTTTTATGAATTCAATCACTTCGATGAAAAGGTCTTTCCTCATGCATGGCTTTACTGAGTGTAAACTTCCCTCCGTTCATGAAAGGGCAATGGAAGGAGGAACGAAAGAATCAAGTCTTGGACAAGCATCTTGCTGTTTTTCATAACAACAAAAGAGGGATACAGATGAAGCACTTCAGCAAATTGTGTGAAATTCTGTGAACCAATGTTTTGTAAACCTGTTCAATTCATTCATAATATGAAACCTGTAACATCACATTTAGTTTAAATGGTTAAAAAAAATGTCTGAAAAGAAGCTAATAGTTGTTCTTATATTGATCTTAAATTTTAATATATTATTCATTATTTTTCTATGTTTACAAGAATATTTATTTAATTATTTATTTATTAATTTTTTGCTAACTATGCTCTTTTTTCGGAACAGAAATTCCCATCGCTCCACCAACAACCACTGCAAGCAGCACAGAGGAACCTTCAGGTTAGTTCTGCTAACTAATATTAGCCTTAAATTGTATTAGCATGTTTTAAAATGATGTCATTAATAAAAGGAGATCTTAGACTATATCCTCACTAATAAAAAGTTAGGCCACTTGTAAGTGTCTCATATTAAGGAGTAAGGAGCTAATGCAGTGCTGTTTGGGGGCTCATTCTTATTGATTTGTTGAATTAAGGTTTTCTTCACTTTTGAGTGTGAAGTGGGATATGATCCACCCACACATCCTGCTATGGGACTGCATACATTATACCTTCACTCCGGGCCCAAAGCTCCCCTCAGGATAGCGCAATACGGCAGAAAAATATGAGTGTAGAGGTTCCACAACCCATTATGGAAGAGGAACTGTTGAAATTTTTAGAAGCATCTAGTTTTACATTTGCATCCCTTGACACGTTCACTCTTGCCACAGATGTTTAATAAATATGTCTAAAAGTAAGCAGAACGTCAGACTTAACTGCAGTGTCTGCCAAATGATTTCATTCAACATCAGACAGTAAAACACTGTCTGCAAATATACAAACGCTTCCCTAAGATTTCTTGCAATTATAGACTAAGTGTCTCCTGATCAGATGTTTAATTTCCCAAGTCTTCTTCCCGGAGCCATCAGCCTGGCTCTCTCTCTCTCTCTCTCTTTTTTTTTTGAGGTATTTTCAACATAGTGAGTGAACATGCTTTAGTTTGCCCGTATGGAAAAGTATTTGTTGAAGAAATATTCGTCATTCTCACGGACAGAGGAATTCTAGCGTGCAAAAAATCTTTGCAGCTGTTGGTTGATCGTCGCAGAACCTCTAATGCTTTACTGACAGATAAGATTGACAGCAGAGCTGCTGGTATTCTCTCTCTCTCATGGACCTCATTTCATTCTTCTCTGGGATATTTTCTCTGCCCCCACATTTTTCTTTTACCCTCTTTTATTCTCTCTACATTTCTTCCTCCTTTGTCCGAAAATACCCACTCACTCTCCCTAGCCCATCTGAAACCAATTCTCTGTTTCATGACTGGTAGTTTGGCTATTGCCAAATGTCAGAACAGCATTGTGAAAACTGTCGTTCCTTAATGGACTATCAATGATTCGAGATAGAGGGTGTTATGACCCATGCAAAATAAACAAATAGGCAAAGCGGAGGGAAAAGGTTAACCCATTTACCACAATGTGTTTCCATTTGTCATGGCCTGACCCTGAAGCATATGGCAGCACATGTGTAAAACTAAGAAATGCAGAATAGCTGCATTGTGCTTGTCTTAGTATTATTGTAGAAAAGAAATAGTGCTGAACAAATACAAATAAATTAATTTTCTATATAACTTATTTATTAATTATATTTATTTGTTTGTTTGATACGTCACCACTGTTTTAGTGGTTTCTTTTCACAGAAATTTTTCACAGTATTTTTGTAGAAAAAAAAAGTTAAAACAGTGCTGAACAAAAATAAATACATTTTCTCAGTATATAATGTGTTTAAATATTACAGTAATATAAAAATAATTGTTTATGTATTTGTCATCACCATTTATATTTTGCAAAACTACTAAGACAGGCACATTGCAGAAATACTAAATTAGAACTCATTCTGGAAAAAAAAAAAGTTTATTTAAAAACAAAAGTGAAATTAATTCAACTCTAAGGTCAGATGAAATACAACCTTTCAAATCATGTAATATAATCTGTAATATAAAAATCATGTAATACAATCTGTTTGGCAAGCTATATTGCAAAATCAGCGCCTTTTTAAAATCTTAATTTATTTGCAAAGATCGCGTGACCTTTAATCCAGGCAATGGGGGCACGGCTGATTTTGAGCCCTTAAAACGTTTGACCCATCTGGTTTTGAGAGCAGCCCTCCATGGAAACTGCAGCATTCCAAATCAAGCTGATGGAGAGGTGGAGCACAGGATAGACATATTTGAGTGCCCCCATCAAAATGGACGCTCCAGACCACCCACACACCCTGCTATGGGACTGCATACATTATACCTTCACTCCGGGCCCAAAGCTCACCTCAGGATAGCGCAATACGGCAGAAAAATATGACCTCATCCAATAGATGATTGCAAACAGATGTTCTTATCAGGGCACCTCCACCCTGCTCTTTAGCAGTTGCCACCTCAGACAGAGAAAGACTGAGACTGAGAGAGAGAACCTGTACATTCTTGTACAGAAGGGTGGGGCAGGCAGCTGTGTAGCAGGTGTCTATGAGAATGAAATAGGGGAACGGCAGGAGGACAGAGGGAAAGTCGAGGGAGGAGAGGAGGAGGAGGATATTAATATGTCTTCAGCACTGCCACATGGAGGGGAGGAGTGCATTTCGAATACCTCTGATTGCTCAGCTCAGACAAAACACATATTGTGTGGCAAGGTCATGCATGGTGTGAGTCACCACTCCCAAGACCCCTGTATAATCCCTCAGACACACACTCATCTATGACTGACAGAGATGTCTCTACAAACCTGCATTAGGAGATCAGCGCCTGTTGTTTATACAGTCACCAAAACCAACATGGTGGTTATCGTTGTTGGCATGGATTTTGTTACTTTACACGGGTTGTATGTGTGGAGGGGACTGCTCAATTTTTTTTTTTTTTTTTTAATAATAGCAATATTTTACATAATCCAAAGGATAGGTCAACATTTCTTCACTGTCATGTTATTTCAAAACTGTATGATTGCCTTTTTTTCAGTGAAACACAAAATGTACATTTTTGAAGAATGTTGTGGCTGCTCTTTTCCATACAAATGAAAGTGAATAGGGACTGGAGCTGTCATGCTCCAAAATGGCAAAAAGCACTATAAATCGTAAAGCTGTCAAAAGTCATCCATATGACTATGTGAACTGTAATAAGTTTGTTTGTAAATAGTTGTAAGTAATAGCGAGAAACAAACTGAATTTTATTCACTGAATATTAGTAAAGATTTTCAGTGAATTATGACTTTATTCTTTATTTATTTATGACTTAATTTCCATATGTTATTCACGCAGCTACTGCATGACATGGAATAAAGTAATATATTCTTCAAAAATGTACCTTTTGTATTCCACAGAACATTGTCAGAAATTTTTTTTAGGGGGCAGTACTGGCATGAAAAAAATACTATAGTAATTTATAGTAAATACTAGTGTTTTTGAACCATACTATAGTAAATTATATATTATAGTATTTACAACACTTTGTTAATGAATTTTGCACTGAAAAAAAAAAAAAATATTTTCATGATTTGTTATCGTAACATTTTTTCTTTTGTCAAATCAACTTAGATAATTAATGTAGTTCAGATATCATAATATTTTGAGTTTGTTGATTAAACCAATCGCCTTAATTATATATATATATATTTAAAAATTAATAAATAAATCAACCATGTAACTTTTTTAAATTAAAACATTTTTTTTTACAGTATTAAGCATACTGTAGTATTAACTATAGTGAACTGATAAACTGTAATAAATATAGTATAGTTTAATTTTTACTACAGTAAACTGTAGTGTATTGTGGTATAATATACCCTATAGTTGTTGAAAACTAGTACAGTATTGGGTAAAGTAATTTGTTTATATTACTACAGTTGTTATATTACCACAGCAACTACAGAATTACCACAACAAATTAATTCAAGTTCTTTACTATGTTCAGAAACACTGAAAAGTATAACTAGTTATTATACTCAATGTGATGACAAACAGAATGTAAGTCATACAGGTTTGGGACAATCAGATGATGAGTAAATAATGACAGAATTTTCATTTTGGTGTGAATTATCCCTTTACCACTGTCACCCTTGTAAGACCAAATGGTCCCATTGAATTCTGCGAGACTCCTAGTGATTATAAAAGGAACGAACCAAAAAGGGGGAGTGAGAGTTAGAGGGAGGGAAAGTGAGAATTAGAGAGAGAGGGAGACAGAAAGAGAGTGAATAGTGTTGAATTAGTGTCTCATCATGAATGCAAAGCTCTCGTCTAATTTAAAGCTGGCCTCTCCTCTCCTCTCTTCTATTTCACATTGTCAGATTTCAAGAGCTGGCAATGTTCCCCACACATCTCTGGGCTTCATTTACAGTAATGAAGTTGGTTTCTACCCATTCTTTCCCCATTAGAACGATGCCACCGTGACCAAAACATACCCTGAATCAAAACTGCACACGCTGTCTGTTCTATTTCTTCAAATTATGTCAGAATTCAGGAGACAGCTATTTTCCTCTCAGACTCTTGAATGGAATGAAAGAACGACAGAAAACGAGAAGGATATTTTGAGAGGTTGTCAGTAGAAGGAGAAAAAAAGCAGTTCTCTTTGGAATAGACCCAGCTTGCCCATTGAGTCCCTGCCCCAGTGGGAGCTTGGGGCTCTGGCTATAATCTAATTACATGCTTTATTTGCAGCAATTTGTTTCTCAATCAGTCTCATTCCACACAGAGAAAGCCTTCCCCCTGCGCACTCATTCACACCTCATTGTTACAGTTCCCAGATCTGCGATGTGCGCATGAATAGCATTGTCCGTTCCATCAGAGACCCAACTGGAAACAGACCTCAGTTCAGCTTCAGGCTCTTTTCGCTAACAACAGAGTACAGTGTCTGCCGTCTTCAAGCATTAAAAGACCCAGCAGGTTAGATTGTCAGTGTTAGATGTCAAGGCTTTTCAAAAGTGCTGAGTGAGGCTGAATAGCGCAGACTCATTAGCTGTTCTTCGCCGAATCTCCAGACCAACAACTTCTCTCAATGTCTAGCGACGGAAAGAATTCATCCACAAATGTTTCCCCACAGGGGTCCCCACAGTCAGCATGTAACCGGTGCCCTCCACTCATTCTTCAGTGTCAAACAAGCCTCACATTCAAACTTACACGCAGCTTTCTTTTACTCACTGGCACCGCTAGCAGCGCCACTGGACGCGGTGCCAAAATCTCTCGTACACAGCTTTCGCTTGAAAAGACGGCAGGAAAAACATCCATTAAGGTGACACCGGCCTCTGTGGGAGCATCATGACGGGATGGCGAGCTAACCCTACTTCCCCTAACTCAAGAGGGGGCACAATGAGTACATTTGTCTTTGCTGTGGGGGACTAGATGTTCAAATAGGAATCTCAGGGTGCTCATCACCTCTTTAAAGAAGAGCTAATGAGAAATGATGGCTATCAAAGAGAAGTATCGTGATGGCATTAAATAGGGTTATAGGAAAACAAAGCAGTTGCTCTACAGTCTTTATTTAAATGGAAATGAAGCTGCCACAGTATGGACTCTCAATTTCATTTCGGTTACAGTTTCTCTGCCATTTCCAATCTACAGTGTGCACGGTTTGACTCACCCAACCCCACCTTGGACTCCCTCGTGCAACCACTTCGGCACGACTACTTTCACGGGCATTTTTTTCTGATTCCTGGGTTGCCCGGGCAACCTCATTCACACAGAGAGAATAGAGAGTCCAAAAGAAAGTAAAAGGCAGGCATGGAGCGAGGGTCGGCCGAAACAATGAAGTTTGTTCATATGCAGGCGAGCTGAAAGGTTTTTCTTTCCCCCTCCTCCGTCTCCTCATTCCATCCATCCACTAAAAGAAGGCCATGACAATGTAAGGGGAACGGCAAAAGAAAACTTCTCCATTTAAACATCTGCATGCTCGAAAGAGGTGTTTTTAATGAATTAATCGAGTCCGTGTCCTCGTATAGCATCTGCAGTACGAGGCGCAACTCGTTTTATGTGGGTGTACTAAAAACTGTAGAAGAAGCCCAATCGGAACCGAATCCCTTGTGCTTTTTTGCCGAAACACCATGTTTCTTCTTTATTTTATTTTTTACACACAACACTTTATGTGCTGCTAATTTCCCCCCTGACCTCCCTTTTGTGCTTGAACAACCCTCGCTCCCCCTTTCACTGCAACCTCCCTGAGTGCCGAACCAATAAATGCCAAAGGTTGAAATGGTCTTTAGGGGTTGCGGTGGGGGAGGGGGAATACGTACAGGGTGAGTTGACAGCACCGGGAGGGACGAGTCGTGATTCAAAAAGCCCTAATCAGGCCCATCATGGCACTGACAGTGGAGACAAGGGTCTGAAATTAGCATGGAACTGAAAAAAATAAATAAATAAATCGCTGGGTGGCACAATACGCTTGGCCTCAGAGGGCTCCCATCAGAGCAAGGGAGGGTCCAGACATGCAGAAAGCAGAACGAGAGGGACCTTTTGTCTCCTGCTTTTCTAAGGAGCAAAGGACACTTTGCTGAATGCCTCACAAGCCCTATTAAAGCCTCACAATTAAACTGGGCAGATGGGTGTCACAACAGGCCAGGGCTTTAGGATAGATGTGTAGTTTGCAGAAGTGTCTCTCTTTTAGACAATGTTCCCTCTTTTACATTTTTTAATTGTGTGTTTTTTCCTTTCTTCTTTTAACCTCCTAACTTAGACTGTGAATCCTACTGCAAGGCATCCAAAGGCAAGCTGAAGATCAATATGAAGAAGTACTGCAAGAAAGACTACGGTGAGTGAGAAAAGTGCACACAACACCGTACCGACAGCAGCACACTCCCACATTTATGCAGGTGGCTCAAATCCTTGCCCTCTACAACATCTTTATTCTTTATCCAAAGCCGAATTCCCTCGAGCCCCCTCAGTGTTGGTATATTGTAGTGATGGCTTACTTAGGGCTTTCAAGAAGAAAGTCAAAGGATCAAACAGGAGGAAAGGCCATCAGTGAGGGGTTTAGGGGAGGCTGCGTTGACGGACAGCCCAGCAGGTATTTCAGCCCAAAGCGGATCAAACCATGGCAGTGTGACGGGCAGAAGGGACCGGAGTGCTCACAGATATCCTCATTAAGGGAAGCGCATGTCCCTGTCCTGCATTCCTGGGGGCAGCAGGCCCTCTCTTGTCCATGAAAAGGAGCAGATGTGCAGCCCTAGAGGTGGGGTTGTTTCATCAGTCAAGCGAGACCCCGTGGAACTTAAAGAGCTTAGCAGATTTAATAACAGCCAGAGCATTTTAACAGCTCTTTTGACTCATTTCAGTCAGCATACACTGAAAATAAATTGGTGTGGGATTTAACAATTTTTTTATTTGTGAAATTTTTTGCTCTTATCTTTCTTGCATTTACAACTAAGATAAATTCATTTTTACAGTGTAGGTCATTTATCGATGTTGAATAAAACAAATATTATTTGGGTGTAAGTATAGGTATAATTGTAATATTTTTGAATATTGCTATATGAAAATTACCATATTATTATATGTGCCAATGACAAAATAGAGTGCTAATAATAAAAAAGGGGGAGGGGGATTTAAAAAAAAAAAAAAAAAAACATTTGCGACAAGAAAAGTTGGTTTCATATGGTTTTGGAAAATATTGAAATAATTTTCAATAAAAGTATAAATTGAATGACTCGTCATGTGGTGTAACTATCAAGAAAAAGCATTTGCATATTTTCCTCACACACTGTGTACACATTAATAATTTTAACGTTTTGAAATATCTTTTTTTTTTTTTTTTACTGTTAGAAGTATTTGTTATTTTTGTGAATTATTCATTAATAAATATCACGTTTTAGGGGAAATCGCACCACATGACACTTTACACACTGAACTAACCTTGCCTTACTATTAAATAACCAGATATTTTAAGAATCTTAATTGATCTTGACAGTCATGAGGGTCTCTCTATGATGTTTTTTTTTTTTTTTCCCTGCATGGTTCTGCATTTTGGTTGCATTTTAGTAGATTTATTTATTTTAAATAATAATAATAATAATAATAATAAAAAGGTATGCCAGTCTACTTAAAGTTTTCTTTTTTTTTAAAAAAATCCATTTTGTTAATATTTTTTTTTTCATTATGATATCAGGAAAGTTGTATCACCCTGATAATTTTTACTTTATGCCCCCCAAAATATCAAAATTAATTTTAATTCAGAAAATGGTTATCATATAAGAAGTTTATTCTGTTCACTGTATATGTATGAATGCAATTTTTAATAAATTTTTGAATACATTAGTCACTGACCCATATGTGCCCATTAAAACAAAATAAATAATTGAGCTGGATACCATTAAATTTAGCCAGACAAAGTACTTTTATTTATAATGGCAATGCTGTGTACTTGTAAAGATAGCATGCGATAAATGTAATAATTGAAAAAACGTATGCGTTCCAGCCAAAGACATATGATATGATAGATACAACTGTAACCAACAATGCCCAACAGACCTCTGTATGATTAAGGGTGTATTCAGGATGAAAAAAACAGGGCATCCCTGCAGCGTAAAGAGGAGGTCTGGCACACATCGGTAGTTGCATCTTACATGATGAATACTCAGTGCCATCACCTCCTGCAGACCGGCTTTGCATGATCTCCTTTCTACACTGTCATTACTCATTTAAGACTCATTTAAGAATTTATCCAGCTAATATGGTCCCCCGCTGACTTCAATTTACAGTTGTCCTCAGTTATGAAGAGCTGGCCAGCTCCCCCTTTACTTGAAAGTGAACAATCTAGGATAAACTCCCACATTCTGAGCATTAAACCTAATCCACTTTCCTTCTGCCTTCTCGAGCATCAGGGGGGCTTTATACAGCAGCACGAGGGGGGAAATGGCTGGAAATGGTATTGAACTTGAGGATGGAGTCATCTAAAGACTTATGAGGGGAATCAGGCTTTTTGTGGCATGATATTTACAGCCTCATGCCTCACTGCCACATTACCCATAAAACACCACAGGAATCCTGACCACAGCTGGGCCTCCACAGACTGTTATCATTGGATAAATGACTTTCCAAATGGTGACAGCGACAGTTTTTCATAAAGTTAAAGGTTTTGGATTTGATGATATTATAGTGTACTTGAAGAATAAAAAAAAAAAAATCTGTCATAATTTATCTACTCTTATATTGTTCCAAAACTGTATTAACACAAAACGTACATTTCATAAAGTATTCTAATAAGACCTAAGGCCGTTCAACTCAAAAACGACAAAAAAGAACTATACAATTGTTTTTAGTCTTCTGAAGTCATACAAGAGTTTTGAGTAGGAAACTACACATTTTAGTCATCATTCCTTGATAATCTTCTTCTCGACGTAGCTGTTTATCGCTACTATGACTGAATCATTGAGGCGCTGAGAGTCAGATGAGTGCAATTCCAGAACAAAATATTCAGACCGGTTATGTGAACTGCATTAAACAATTCATTGAAAAGATCAGATCAAAAGAATGTGTCGTTTATGAATAGTACATTGCTGCATCTCTCATTAACAAGCTAAGGAGAGCTAGAATGGATATCAAGATTTTTAGTGAATAACTTAAATTTCAGTGTTACTCACACAAAGCTATCAAATGGTATCAGAAGGTTTGGAATACTGTTAATGAGTCATATGAACCACTCATTTTCTTTGATTAGAAAAAGAACAGCCAGAATATTCTTCAAAAATTATCTTTCTGTGTTCCACGGAAGAAACAAAGTCATAAAGGTTTGGAACAACATGAAGATGAGTAAATAATAACAGAATGTTAATTTGTCTGCAAAATATTCCTTTAAACATAACTACAATTGATTTCAACATATTCACAATTGAAAACGAATGTCATTAAACAAACACTGATATTTTGTGATTTTACTTATCAAAACAAATCTTAAGCATTTGGTTTCTTCTAATATTTTTTATTTTTGGGGTTATTAACTCTATTCCGTCATTAACGTAATTTTCCGGCAATCCATGTTTTCACTGTTATATGGTAGGGGGCGCTATTACGCATCTTCTGAAAGAGTACTGAATCTCCAGATCAAAACACAGCAGAAGAAAACAAGCAAAAGAAACATTGCTTATGCACATGTAAAATAACGCGATCATCAAACATTAAATAGCATGTAAATCAAAACTGCGTAACGTTACAGAATGAAATGTCAACCTATGTTAGTGCTGATAAAAAAAGAATGCATGAAGCTAGATTTTTTTTTTTTTTTTTTTTTTTTAAGCAGAATCTCTTATCTCTTATATAAAAGAGATAAGAGTTGAATCGGGTGCCAGGATGCAAAAAGTTCTTTAACACTTTCCCTGCAAGCATTTTTTTTTTTTTGGATCATTTTCACAAAACTTTCATGACCCCCAGAATATTTTGTTGAATAATTATCTGAACATGCAATATAAATATATATATATATATATATATATATATATATATATATATATATATATATATATATATATATATATATATATATATATATATATATATATATATATATATTTATATTTATATATATTTATATTTATATATATATATATATATATATATATATATATATATATATATATATATATATATATATATATATATATATATATATATATATATATATATATATATATATATATATATATATATATATATATATTTATATTTATATATATATATTTATATTTATATATTTATATATATATATATATATATTTATATATTTATATATATATATATATATATTTATATATTTATATATATATATATATATATTTATATATTTATATGTATATATATTTATATATTTATATATATATATATATATATATATATATATATATTTATATATATATATATATATATATGATCAAAAAAAAAAAAAAAAAAAAAAAAAAACCTGCTTGCAGGGAAAGTGTTAAAGAACTTTTTGCATCCTGGCACCCGATTCAACTGAGAAGTCTAAACTCAGTCTAGTTTGATGCTATGTGGCGCAAGACATAAAATGATTCTGGTAACTGTGAAAATTGATCCTTGTAAGAGTGTTAAATAAAACTTGTGAAAAGTTTGAATTCTTATAAGCAGAATGTTTGTAACCTGGTGTAATACTTTCTATATCAGCGGGAAAAAAAAAAAAAAAAACACACTATAATATGGATCCAGTGACATGCATGCTCTGCAAGTCTCTAGCCTTAAAAGCATGCAGACAGTGAGTAAGTATGTAAAGACTGTAAATGGACAGATACCAAGATCACCAAACATTAGCCTGCATGATACTGCCTCAATCTGCAAAGCATTACGCAGACGAAATTAAATCTGCCTGTTTTGCTGGTCCTTTTTGTCAAAGTCACCTTACCAAGCACCTTGAAGGCTATTAATAATGAAAGGGGACCAGCATGAGTCTACAGGCAGTTTAAGCAGATTTTGAGGATTCACACTTGCAAGGATTCTCAAACTGTGGCGAGGTTTGAGTTACATGCTTTATTTGAAAGCACTTTAAACTGAAGGTTGACCTGAATTGCTTCAGCAACTGAGATGATACGAACATCTTAATCAGAATCAGAGCCAGACTCTGAATCTGAGAGAGAACTATCATTTCACTTGTGGCTGTGCATTTAGGCCTGGTAGTATTGTGTTGCAACCATTTTATGGCTCAGTGTGTATATATATTTATTAAACAAAGATTTTAGGATCAAATGTGCACATGCAGTGGGGTCCAAATATCTAAGACCCCACATTATCTATTTTAAACCTAGAAAATGAATAGAAAAGGAATTTGATGTAGGAATTCAAAACATATAAAACAAACAAACAAAAAAGTTATTAATAAGGAAAACTATTTCTTGGCCACTAAAACATGCCAAGTACTAAGAAATTAATGTAGCTATATATATATATATATATATAAAATTAGAAAAATTCAAAATAGAAACATTTTCACTAGTGGTGTCAGACTTTCGGACCTCAATACGGAAGAGGATTAGGGCCAAGCAATAATAAAAAAAAACAAAAAAAAAAAAAAAAAAAAAAAAATCGAGATTAAAGTTGTTAAATTTCCAGAAAAAAGTCGAAATAAAATGTTGAGAATAAACTCATAAAATTTTGAGAAAAACTAGTAAAATTTTGAGAAAAAGTCGAGATAAAATGTTGAGAATAAAGTCATTAAATTACGAGAAAAAAGTTGTTAGATTATGAGAACAAATTCATTAAATTATGAGAAAAAAAGTCGTGAAATTTCGAGAAAAAAGTCGAGATAAAATGTTGAGAATAAAGTCATTAAATTATGAGAAAAAAGTCGTTAAATTATGAGAAAAGGGTCGTAAAATTATGAGAACAATTTCGTAATTTAACAAATTTGTTCTCGTAATTTAATTACTTTTTTCTCATAATTTAATGAGTTTATTCTCAACATTTTATCTCAACCTTTTTCTCGAAATTAAACTAGTTTTTTCTTGTAATTTAACAACTTTAATCTCAAGATGGTTTTATTTTTCTATTATTGCTTGGCCCTAATCCTCTTCCGTACTTCAATGTGTGCAAAGGAACATTTTGTGTAAATGACCAAACTTTGTTTAAATATGTTTTTTTTTTAAAGTACAAAAATATTCCATGTAGTTTCTTAATTAATATTGTTTAAAATGGTTTTAAATTAAATGTTTTAATTTGAATTAAATAAATGAAGTATTTTAAAACATGACAGGAGACATAAAAAATGTCACCTATCTGTGTTAATAGTGAAAAAAATAATTGTTTTGTTTTTTCTGTTATTCTACAGCTGTTCAAGTCCACATCCTAAAGGCAGAAAAAGCCAGTGAGTGGTGGAAGTTCACCGTCAACATCATCTCTGTCTACAAACAAGGTGAAAGCCGAATCCGCAGGGGAGACCAGTTTTTATGGGTCAGAGCAAAGGACGTGGCCTGCAAGTGCCCGAAGATCAAGCCCGGCAAGAAGTACCTACTTTTGGGCAATGATGAGGATTCCCCTGGACAAAGCGGAGTGGTGGCAGACAAGGGCAGTCTGGTCATTCAATGGAGGGACACTTGGGCTCGAAGACTCCGGAAGTTTCAGCAGCGGGAGAAGAAAGGAAAATGCAAGAAAGCATAGTGAGGGCAAAAGGAAAGAGGTGACCATCCAGAGCTGGACAGAGAAACAACAGACGAGTGGTGGATGAAAAGATAATAAGGGAAAGGAGAAGAAAAAAAAAAAGAGGAACTGAACATCGCTGCTTTGAATAAAGGCATGAAGACAATATTAACATTTTGTTTTTAAAATAAGAACATGTGTGAAGGAGTTCACGATGCAGTTTTCATTTCTTATTTGTTTCCTTCAAGATTTGTTTGCTGTTTGCCAATTTTGCACCTGCGTCCATTATAAAGAAAGGTATTTGATGTTAAATGGCTTCATATTTCAGACCCATTTTTGGACGGTTTTGAGAATCAGATTAAGCTGTATTTCTTATTCCAAAACAAATTTTAAGGTAAAAAAATGTAAACAATCGTTAAAAAAGAATAGTCCTTAAGGCCTCTTCAATACAAAAAAATAAAAAAATAAAATAAATAATAATAAAATAAACATTTTCAAAAGTGAGCTTTAGCGTTTAAAAATTCATATGTTCTAACTTATGCATAATGGCATCTGAGATGCCAACATTCCAGAAAATTTCGGTAGGATTTTTTTTTAATATGACAGACATCAAAACAATTTGTCTTCTTTAGTCAATTTAAAACTTATTTTTTTCAAAGTCTGAAAAGTATTTTAAAAAATATCACTTTGTAACAACAATGCATGAAAAACAATTGAATGCATATATTGGTGCATATTATGTTTTATAATTAATTCAGCATTATTAGTTGTTGCGTTTTTCAGGAAGTTGCATGGTTTAACATCATCAATGAATTCAGATGCAAAAAAAAGAGAAAAAGACAATATAGGAAAGCTCTTGTACAGTGTAACATGTATATTTCATTTAACACTACATTTTTGAAGACTGGTGCTGCTGGGTTTTCCCAGACTGCTACAGACTCCGAAACTGTCCCAGCAAATGCACGACAAAAGCAAATCCACAGTTTCTGATTGCCTTTTCATTGTAGGTGGCTTGCAGTTCACTACTTCAAGGTTAAATAATCATCTAACAATTGCTGAAAAGAAGCTCTGTACATTTTTAAGTAGCGCCTATTTTCTTCAAAAGTCCCCACTAATATAGGCTACATTTGGTAGAATTGACGATTTAAAAAAAAAAAAAAAACAATGTCTGTTTAAGCCATGTGTGCGAATCTAAAAAAAAAAAATCTGTACTCATAATTGTTGAAATTGATAAAAATGTAATGGCATGCTTGTACAAACCCTAAAATTATTAGCATGCATTTACAATTATTTTTGAACTTGGAATAAAACCACCATGTATATTTTTGTATAAGACATGATGATGATTGAGGTAGATGACATCATTTCTTGCTCCATTTGATGCTCTGATTCAAGTGTTTATAGTCCAGACATGGACGATGACGTTCTTTTGTTAAAACAGAACTTCAGTGCGATGAGTCCAGTGTATAAACAGGCCTTTTCGTAAGTCCTAAAAGTGTTGGTATAGAATGGTGTGTATAGTTAGTATTTTTCCTTGCGTGTAAAACAGTATTTAGAAGTGTACGAATTACCTTTAACTAGTATTCATGAACTAGTATTTAGTTTTGTAAAGCGACAGCATCTCTCCTTTAACATGTCCATTTAGGGTCTGTGAATGTAGGAATGCATGTACAGTAATGTTTCATTACAACAGAGAATTCTCTTCACTGTGAGAAACGCTGCTCATACACACACACAAACACACACACACATACAAACAAGCTTATTCTGTTACTGATGAGACAGAAGTTCTCTAAAGTACAGCTTTTTCACTGATCTTTGAGAGGTCACTTAATGTTTGATGGTGTGGTCAGTCCTTCACAGATCATTAAGAAAATAAACTGCAAGAACTGATCATTTCAGTATCAAATACCAAAAAAAAGAAAAAAAAAGAAAAAAAAAAAGAAAGAAAAGACGGATTCGATGAACGGTTTACGTGTGCAGTAATTATCATCTTAACTCGATTACTTCTTGTAAATGTACACAATGTATGACATACAGATATTTATACATATGATGTATTTACCGGTTACAAACAATATTCGTAATACCACATGTAAATGTATTTTCTTTGGCACTCAGTATCTTAGTGCACACTCATTTTTATTTTAAGTATTACAATGATGTAAATTTATGTTCAGTTTTTATTTTTCGCAGCAGTGGAAAGATGGCTCATGTATTTGACATTACCAGCAGACCTTACATACATTGCTTCTTGTTCATATTATGAATTGTAAATTTAGCTGTGACAAATACAAGACGTCTGCAATATTGTTTTACAATGCATACTAATATATTATGGTTATTATAAGAAAATATTTAATGACACAAGACATTGTGGATTTTTTCTTTTTATCTTTTTTGTTCGATTGTTTTTTTTTTTTTTTTTTTATACAGTTTGTGGTTGTTTAGATGGTTGTGATTAAAATCCAGAGGGCAAAATAACTACTGAACACCAACCTGGTAGAACTACATTCAGCATTCATTTGGAATAAAATCTCAAAACATTACTAGTGTGCTTTCTCATTTTTTCCTGCTTATAAATTTGGTTTAATAAATTAGTATTTATTCATGTAATCATTTACATATCACAGTAAAGATTTAAGGAAATAAGAACTGAACATGTGACAAGTATTAAGTAACATTAATACATATACATTATAAATATAAATACATTTGATTTTACCAATGAAACAGTTGAGACCAGGTTGTCTTAACTTTATTTATTAGAATTTCTAACGTAAGAATGTCTAAGTCACATTCTCAGGGGGAAAAAAATACAGAAAAGTGTTAAGAAAATCACATTTACTTTTTTTTTCCTACTTAAAAAATAGAATCTGAACTGTAATGTATTTGAATAGATAATGAAAGAGAAGTACCTGTATATTTTAACCCAACAACAGAGCTCAATATTCTGTATTGCATTGTGACTCACAGACCTTGTTTACATGATGGATACAGATCATTTTCTTTACTGCCAAACAAAGAATTTAAATGGGTTTTCCCCCCTTGGAGCATCTCAAGCTCATGGTTATATTCATAATAATATTCAAAACCTTTCAAAGCTCTTTTCTATTTTTCTTTCCATTCCAAATCCTACTCTGATCATTATCTGAGAAGCTAAGAATTTCACTTCTTCATAGTGGTCCATTCCTTGGCTTTAACCCAGTCATGGGTTCCATTACTTTCAGAAATGCAGAAAAGGGGATAGGAGTCAGGAGGGATGTGTGTACCTATATACAGCCTGCTCGGAAGCGGCGTGAATCCCTCGTTAACCCCCGAACACACTTTTTTTTGTTTTAATAGTCTCTGTGGTCCGTATCAGTCTTCTCTTCAGAAACATCCTCTTCATTGCCAAGTTGCGACGACAATAATGGCGATGAGGAGAAGAACAATCACCACCCACATCCCTGATACAAAAACACACACAAAACATCTGAATGAACCAACACTCTTTGAGTAAAAGATACCCTAACAGTGAATCGCTGTGCATGTGGACATTTAAATTCATAATTTACCATGCAAAAACATGACTGATCTTTAGCACATGTGCGTCCCTACCAGCTGCACCGCAAAAACTTCAAAAAAAAAAAAAAAAAAAAATCTGTTGTGAATCCTCTGAGACTAAAATTAACATTTTTGACTTCCTGAAACTCTTAAATTCCCAACTATAATTTTAATGGTTTATTCATTTTATTTCATTCATTATTTGCATTTTTCATTAATTACTCATTAAAATAAACACAGTAATGACTCCTAGATGGGGCTCTTGGCCCTGTGTATGATTCAAACTCAAGATCAACACTAACTGAGGGCGAGAATGACAAACAAAATGTGGTGAAACTTTAAGCGACGCATCTGCCTTCCATTAATCCTTCTGATAGTCAAATTTCTCATATACTCTGTCTCACTAGAGGAATTCCAGGAAGGTGTTGGAGAGGATGTCTCATCTCCTGTGAGTCACTTACATCAACCAGAACATTCTTACATGTGTTGTAGATCAGCTATTACAATACTCTGACTCAAAATTCGAATGAAACGAACAGCGTTTGCAGTTGCGAAAGGCCAATACATTCTCAACTGTGACTGAACATTCTACATTAATTCTACATCAGTTAAGCTTGAACTGCTTTGTGGATTAATCAAATTGAAGTTTTACTTTTTTTAATATTAATGCATTTAATGATTGAATATGGGTGTGTTTTATTAGTGCTTTAATTTAATACAATTATACACTTTAGCTACGTCAACTGTCAAAAGCAGGCTAATTTTAACTGGCATGTTTAATTGGTGATTCGATTTTGGTACATTGTATGATGTGGAATTTGACATTGTGGTAACATAGGGAACACATTCACTATTGACTACGACTTTTTCCTCAAACTCATAATTTACTGCTTATTAATAGTTAGTAAGTTTAGGTATTGGGTAGGATTAAGAATGTAGAATAATATGTGCTTAATAAGTACTAATAAACAGACAGTATTCTAGTAATATGCATGCTAATCAGTAACTAGTTAAAATACCCTAAAATAAAGCGTTACCAATATTGTCTGTGATGGTAATGATTCGTCACCTTTTGTTGGATCTATTCAATATCCTATTGGATAACACAAAATAGATCCTATTAGAATTATATGCATATCAGTTATTTAAGTTTTGAATTTACAAAAGGCTTGACATGACGTTTGTGACAGAAATGACAAATATTAAGGACAGCAAGTCTTTGTTATTAAACGAAGAAAATAAATAAATACTGTATACATAAATACCAAATTAACTGTAAATTAATTGTGTTGATATGAAAAAAGTAAGAAAAAAGTAGAATTTTCCTGATTTTAAGACGTAACCTTTTATAATATTAAATTTTAAACTAATTATAAAACTTTAAATAAAAGGATCCTTTCCTATTTTTAATTGTTTAATTTTGATAACATAAAAAGACAAAACATTACAGCTAATAAAATGTATCCTTTAAAACTAGAATGACAAACTAAAATGCTTTCTCTAAAATCATGTCAAATGTTTTCAAGTTCACGCTTTTACATATTTTCTGACTATGTTTGTCTGGAGCGTATCTAACTTCAGTGCTTCCTTTGTTTGTGCAAACTCTATAAGCAGACATGCCATCATCTGTCACGTAATTTCAAAACATGCTTATCTCAGCTAATCAGACGGGATTTTTGACATATGCGCCGTTTGTCATGGACACTGGCTGGTAATGTATTTGCAGCCTGATTCAGTACTTTAGTTTACATTTCTCTCATAGTTTGGCTCGGTGGCTGTGCATTCCCACTGGAGATCATAGCGCCAGCTGGCCAGCACTGAAGCACAGGGTAAAAGGAAGCTGTGCTAAACTAACTCACGCTGGTATTATGAAATACCAACCCACCAAAGCCTGCTGCGGGCAGGGCATGAGTTAGGAAATAACGCCACACAGCCGGCAATTGTCCAATTTTTTTTTTTTTTTACAGTGACTAGGAACAATGTCACAGTTACAAAAAACAGACCCCCATTCTACTGGAAAATTACTGATTTATTTAACAGAAAACTGGCAAGAGAAGTGAAATATCAAGCATCAAAAAGAAAAATATGGTCCACCAATCTTCATTAAACTAGTAAACGCGTAGAAAACCCTTTACCCATGATGGAAAAACATCTCCAAGTGAACATTATCTTTTCTGTATAAAATTCCAAATGCCAAAATGTCATTCAGATTTAAATGAGCCTAAAGAGAACTGTGTAAAACAAGCCCTTATTCACACTGTGAGACTTTTAAGTGAACTTCACAGCCAGGATCGTCTGTTTGCTCCTCTTTTTCACCTCTGAGAAACTGTCACAGTCCTATAAGCAATCAAATAAGCTCTGTAACCCAATCACGTTGCCCCAATGACAACAATAATATTTGCTAGACAAATAGATTAGTGTGCACAGAGGGCAGAAGACCTGTGAGGCCACCCAGGGGCAGAACAAAGGACACACATTCTTCCCAAGTGTCCTTTATTTATTTAAAATCAAAGACGAGGGAGAAAAAGAGACCTGCAAAACTCTAAACTTCAACTTGTC
Source organism: Chanodichthys erythropterus (assembly GCF_024489055.1). Taxonomy (NCBI): domain Eukaryota; kingdom Metazoa; phylum Chordata; class Actinopteri; order Cypriniformes; family Xenocyprididae; genus Chanodichthys; species Chanodichthys erythropterus. The sequence continues at coordinate 15,743,669 of NC_090241.1, read as the reverse complement.
ATAGTCAGGGGCTAGAAGATTCCAAACAAAAGATGGGCCTGAAATCTATCATTTTCTGAAACAGATGATTTTGATCTGCCTGACAGTGTTGTTCCCAATAGTCCTTTTTTTTTTCATCTTTTCAAAGAGTATGGTTGTAAAGTATTTGGTTGTAGAATGTAAACAAATTAAAAACAAATTACATGAATGGATTCCATCAGACTTCATACATTCCAAACCATTGATGCAATTTAAAACAATTACATTTTCTGAACGAGGAGTTTATTTTTATTTTTGTGTAGCTCAACATTTGAGTAAATCCTTATACTTAGATTATTATTTTTAAGTTAAGCGATATAAAGTGACGTTATCCATGTCACGTCGTTGCCGATGTTACTGGCATAACCGGCGTTATCAGAAGAGTCTGTTGTCAGAGTGTTCTGTTATTTTGGTATTTAAAGATGTTTCTGTTGAAGTTTTTAGGGTTACCATTGTGGTGAAGAGTGATGCCTGTGGTTAGGTCGAGAATGGGCTGTGAAACATCAAGGCTATGTATGCATGTTGATTAAAAGTGCAAGTAAATAGTGATAATCACTTTGATGGTTAGTACATTAGTGCATGCTGGTGTGAAATTGTTAACTCACTTAACCATAAAGATTAGGTGTTAGTTTATTCAATATTTCAACTGAATTATAATTACTGAATGTGTAGTATAATTTTTTTTTTTTTTTTTTTTTTTAAAGTTCTATTAAAATAATCTTTGAGTTGTTTACTTAAATGTTTACTTAACATTTACTTAAAAGCACTAAAGTTCACATGTCGGTTGCATTCTAAACTGAAGTCAAATGGTCCATCTATCTATACACTATTGTTCAAAAGTTTAGAATTAGATTGTTTTTTGTTTTTTTTTGTTAAGCAAGGATACATTTAATTGATCAAAAGGGACAGCAAGACATTTATAAAGTTATAAAAGATTTTGATTTTAAATAAATACTTTTTAAAATGTTCTGTTCACCAAGGAATCCTGAAAAACAACGTATCATGGTTTAAAATATTAAGCAGTGTTTTCATCATTGATAAGAATATTACAATATTTTCTGAAGAATCACGTATCTTGAGTAAATAAATAAAGAATTAAAATAATGGTTATTTTAAAATGCATTAATTATTTCATAATATTACTCTTTTTTTGTATAATTGATCAAATAAATGCAGTCTTGGTGAGAACAAGAGACTTTATGCAAAAAACTTTGTGCAAAAACCAACATAGCATGTTCTTCCTCTGGCTTTCAGATGACGCACATCAAAACTAAGGCAGTTTAAACTAGATGGATGATTAATTGTCTTTTTTAGATAAGAAAAGGAATAAACTATTCTAATATTCTGAGTTTAAAAAGGACAGAAAATAATTGTAGACACATACTGTAGACAAAGAATATTAATCTTCAACTGACAACTGATATTGTATGAAAAATATCCTCTTTTAGAAAGTACAGTATAATGTGAACACCCATACAGTCTGAAAATAAGAATGACACAGGAGATAAATACTGTATAAACCTTGTGTGTTCACAGGAGTGAAAGATTAGATGGCTAGAGAGACCTTAAAAGTGTTGTGGCATGTTATATTTTCAACAATTTCTTTCTACCAGACAAAGACAAGTGTCAAACAAAGTTGGGAAACGTGAGGAGTGAAGTGAGTCAGGGAACAGAAGTTGAAAGAAAAGAAAAAAAATAGCGGGGTACGGGCGACAAGGCAGTGAGGAATTTTTCCATTCATCAACCCCTCCTCTTCACCCCCCTTCACAGAATACATGGATATGGTTAGGTGTTAAAAGCAGACACGGGACAAGAAGAAGAGGGGTAGAGAAATAAAGGAGCGAAAAAGAGAATCAATGCAAAACTCGGCAACTCTGGCCTCCAGCTCTGGGATCTGCAAACAAACTTTAGTCTGTAGAGTCCTCTGGACAAACAAATGCAATTATATGTCACATTAGAGGAGCAGGACAAAGCACAGCAATGCATTTATTTCCCAGGGAAATTCAAGACAGATCTTTATAGGGCAAGCAGAAGTGATGTAGTCAAACTGGCTGTCACTATAGAAAAATGATCAGTTTTATTATTCACACCCTGCACATGCTCATGGTTATAATAAAAATGAATTCACGATCAATTCCATGTCTTCTACGAGGAGCTTATGTAATAAATAATGTCTTAATGTAACTTGAGATAACGAAAAGCCCTGTAAATAAAAGTTCTACAGGCATGTCAGCTCTCTTAAAGAAACAGCTCTCCCAAAAATTGACATTTGTGTTTTTACATTAAGTGTAAAAACAGTGAAAAAAAAAAAAATAGGTTTGTAGTGATAGCAAATTGATCTTTTATCACCCAAAGACAACAGTATTAGAATTAGTTCACCCAAAATTGAAATTATGCCAACATTTTTACTCTCTTCCATGGAACACAACAGGAGTTCACCCAAAAATGAAAATAATGTCATTTATTACTCCCCCTCATGTCATTCTACAGCCGTAAGACCTTTGTTCATCTTCCGAACACAAATTAAGATATTGTTGATGAAATCTGATGGCTCAGTGAGGCCTTTATTGAGAGCAAAGCCATTTAAACTGTCAAGGTCCATAAAGGTACTAAAAACATATTTGAAACAGTTCATGTGTGTTCAGTGGTTCTATCTTAATATTAGTATAAAGCAACAAGAATACTTTTTGTGTGCTAAAAATCAAAATAAAGACTTTTCAAGAATATCTATATGGGCTGATTTCAAAACACTGCTTCAGAGCTTTACGAATTGAATCAGTGAATTGGAGTGCCAAAGTCTGATTTCAGCAGTTTAGCCGTTTGATAAGAGATCTGAATCACTAATTCGAAACAAAAGACTCAAAGCTTCAGGAAGCAGTGTTTTGAAATCGCCGATATAGACATTGTTGAAAAGTCGTTATTTTGTTTTTTTGGTGCACAAAAACTATTCTTTATAATATTGCTTTATAATATTAAAGGTGCCATCGAACGTTTTTTTTTTTACAAGATGTAATATGTCTAAGGTGTCCCCTGAATATGTCTGTGAAGTTTCAGCTCAAAATACCCCATAGATGTTTTTTTATTCATTTTTTTAACTGCCTATTTTGGGGCATAATTATAAATGCGCCGATTCATGTTGCGGCCCCTTTAAATGCTCACGCTCCCCGCCCACGGAGCTCGCGCTTGCCTTAAACAGTGCATAAACAAAGTTCACACAGCTAATATAACCCTCAAAATGGATCTTTACAAAGTGTTCATCATGCATACTGCATGTATGCGTCGGATTATGTGAGTATTGTATTTATTTGGATGTTTACATTTGATTCCTCAGTTTGAGGCGGTGATCTGTGGCTAACGGCTAATGCTACACTGTTGGAGAGATTTATAAAGAATGAAGTTGTGTTTATGCATTACACAGACTGCAAGTGTTTAATAATGAAATTAATGACGGCTCGTCTCCGTGAATACAATAAGAAACAATGGTAACTTTAACCAAATTTAAAGGGCACCTATTATGCAAAATTCACTTTTACATGGTGTTTGACCATAAATGTGTGTTGGCAGTGTGTGAGCAAAACCACCCTAGAATGAGAAAAATCCACCCAGTGTTTTTTTTACAATCTCAATAATTCATAAGCACTGTCTCAGAACGCCCTGTTCTAAGATTGCTCTCACTGTGACGTAGAATTGTGCTAAGCCCCACCCACGTGGTTTGATTGACAATCTGGTTTTGGCATAGACCCCGCCGTCGGTGATCTGTCAACCACCCTTCATTGTTTCAACGACAGCCGGTAATGTCTCCTAAGAAACATAAGTGTTCTGTTGTGGGATGTAATAATGAACATAGTAGTTTTCACTTACTTCCGACATCAGAGCCACTGAAAACGCAGTGGATGGATTTTATTTACGAAGGAAAGGCGCCACTCAAAATTCCAAAATACGTTTATGTTTGCGCAAATCATTTTTTGACTGACTGTTTTGAGAACGAGGGTCAATTCAAAGCAGGTCTTGCTTCAAAGTTAATCCTCAAGTGTGGATCGTTGCTTACTGTTCGCGATCCAACGTCACCTCCAGAAGAAGTAAGTGTATTTAATGTTTTTTGAATAGTCATTTCAGTCGATGTCAGCCAATTCAATAACAAATGCGTCTAAAGTTGTTGTCGTCGTCGTAGAATGTCTGTGTATATAATTTAACCTTGTTTGTATAGTGTGTATCTAACGTACTTAGCAAACGTTATCACAGTATTTGTGTTTGTAGTTTCAAAAAATTGCGCGAACGTTATCACAGTGTGTGTGTGTGTGTTGCACATCCATAATTGCAAAGGGGATGCGATTAAAACTCTATAAGTACATAAATGTATCAAATAACCATTCAGAGACGTCCTGCTCCATTCTCAATTGTGTTTCTTCTGCCGGAGTCTCTTCATCATCTGGGTCTGATTCCGGTTCAAACATGTACGGCTGAATGCCATACAAAACAGCGGGTCTCTCATTCTCAGCCATTCTGCTTCTACTGACTGTTTATTGCCATAGGTATGCAAGTTACGCCCTCATCCAAAGGCAGGGCGGGGATATGCAGCTCATTTATATTTAAGGTGGTACACACCAAAACAGCTCTTTTTAAAACAGGCCCCCAAAATGACATTTTCAAATGGTTATAATAAATTAACTGTGGGGTATTTTGTGCTGAAACTTCACAAATATATTCTGGGGACACCCAAGACCAATATTACATATTGTAAAAAGGGGCATAATAGGTGCCCTTTAACAGTACATTAGCAACATGGTAGCGAAACATTTAGAAAGACAGTTCACAAATATCACAAAAAATATCATGTTATCATGGATCATGTCAGTTATTATTGCTCCATCTGCCATTTTTCACTATTGTTCTTGCTTGCTTACCTAGTCTGATGATTTAGCTGTGCACATCCAGACGTCCTGCCCTTGTGTAATGCTTTGAACATGAGCTGGCATATGCAAATATTGGGGGCGTACACCCCGACTGTTACGTAACAGTCGGTGTTATGTTGATATTCGCCTGTTCTTCGGAGGTCTTTTAAACAAATGAGATTTATATAAGAAGGAGAAAACAATGAAGTTTGAGACTCACTGTATGTCATTTCCATGTACTGAACTCTTGTTATTTAACTATGCCAAGATAAATTCAATTTTTAATTCTAGGGCACCTTTAAGATAGAACCACTGAACTCACATGAACTGTTTCAAATATGTTTTAGTACCTTTATGGACCTTGAGAGTTTGAATGGCTTTGTTCTCAATAGATGCCTCACTGAGCCATTGGATTTCATCAACAATATCTTAATTTGTGTTCCGAAGAAGTAAGGGTGAGTAATAAATGACATTATTTTCATTTTGGGGTGAACAAACCCTATAAGCTGCTCTTTCCATAATGTAATAATGAAGAATTTGCAATATTGTAGAACTGTAAAATATTGTAAAGAGGGGCTGTCAAGATCCAAAAAGGAACAAAAAGGAAAAGGAAAAATGAACAAAAAAAGTAATGCAAACAGATACAGTATGTTCTGAAAGTTATATGATAGTCTTGTGTGAGAAACAGGCTAAAATTTGAGTTATTCAAAGAACATCTTGAGTTTGCATCTATTCAGATATGTTATGTCCAGATGCATTGCACCAGGATTGGCAACCCATGATCACCATCCTCTTTCACAGCAAGGAAAAAAAAAAAAAAAAAAAAAAAGAGCAGCTTTTCATGGTTTTCACTGCTGAAATTCTTACATGAGGGTGAGTAAATATTGATAGGATTTTTGGGTGAAGTATTCCTTTAATGAAGAGCTTAATGAAGACAGATACTTTGTGTCTGCTGCTTGAGTATGCAGACATGCTTCAACATTTACCACATGTGAAATGATTTAAGTGCTCCAGACATGGTTGGCGTGCACAAAACTTGAGTAATCTGAGAGGCTGTAGTCATTGATCACATCACAGAAAATGCAATTAAAGGAATAGTTCACCCATAAATTAAATTTCTGTCATCATTATACTGAGCTCAAATGTTGTTCTAAACACATAATTTAAATACCGAACTCACTGTTTGTGTTCCACAGAAGAAACTCAGTAATACAGGTTTAAAACAACAAGAGGGAGAGTAAATAATGACAGAAATTTTTATTTTTGGGTGAATTATCTCTAACAAAGACAAAATTAGATCATAGAAGAAAGTACTCTGAAGTATACAGATGTAAAATAATGTCTTGCAGAACCAAAAATCTGTGTAAATGACCTCTCTAAATGTCTCTGCCTGATCTCACCTTTACTGCCGCTCCAATAACAAACTCACAGATCACATGCAGATGGCCCTGTAAGAGCTCACAGCACTGAGATTGACCATAATGTGCAGTTCTGACTTTGCCATTTACAGGCAGTGGGCTTTAATCCCTTCAGTTCTGAAGACTGCTCTAGACGCAGTAGGGAGAAGAAAGGGACAGAGAGAGAAAGAGATGGCCATAAATCTGAATGACGGACAGGCTTATTGTTGCAGGGCTCTTGATGCAGAGTACATAAAACCAGGGCTACAAGTGGCAGAACACTCACCACAGGATGTGGACTTCTTGTCCAACAGCCTGACTCTGCGCGTCTCGTTTTTGATGCGGCTGTCCGTCTTGTCCACAAGCTGAGTAATGTCATCAATGATCTCTGAAATACACAACAAACCAAATCATTACAAAAGATCATTATTTGTAATTACTTCCAAGACTTTCAAATGTAATAAAACATTAAAAACAGTCTTAGCGCATGATCCTAGAGAGAGAAAACGTGATGTACAGAGAGAGCAGCAGGCGATATGTGAAAGTATTCTCCTGCCATTGTTTTGTGGTTATGTGGGATTTATAGTGGTCAGAAATGTGTGGTTTGTGTGTGTGCTGGTAGCTGTGGCTAAACCGCACACCATCTTAGGACTTAACGATTGTATTAGTAGGTCCTTGTTTGCCAACATCTGTATGATTACCATAAAAATATAGCCACAAGCGGCAACAATTTGTGTCTAAGCAGACTGGACCACAATTACAAAATAGGAAAAAACAGATCATGTGGATGCAATTGTTGTGGATTAAGTTATTTGATCAAAGTTACACAGTTCCGAGGATTTTCTTAAGTTACAGTGCCCCCTAGTTCCATAAAATGTGTCATGTATGTTTAGAAGATAGCACTCACAAGATAGGTTCCAAACTTTCCTGATCAAATGCTTGATTCCTCTGATGTCTAAGTTTAAGAAGTTTAATTAAGGTTTTACTTTGAGAGGATACAGGTCCATTGAGTCATTAACAGTCACACCTAAAAATAAATAAATAAATGGACTTGTTCTATGAAATGATTTGATAAATCAATTTGGTAATTTTTCATACAATTTCTAGCCTAAACGTTTCTTAACTTTTTGTTATGACCATCTCCAGATGATACATATCAAATGTTATAGGAATCAGAAATAAAATGATTTGAAAAAAAAAAAGAAAAAAAAAAAACTGCATTTTTATAGGAGGATATTTTTTAAATGGATAGTTCCGGCCCTTGATTCTGATTGGTTGAGCCGTGGTCGAAGCAATTGTAAAATTCCCCAAAGCATCCAGCTGACCATATTACATAAGTATCGCTGCGCCACTGACTATGTTGCTGTGTCTGTCTTAGCAACCACTCTTAGCAATGTAAATATATGTTTGTTCTCTATTGATTTTGTTCACTGAAGCTTACTGCATTATGTAGAAGAGTATTGTGAGAGAGATAGATCGAGTGACAGTGTGTATTAACTGCATTCAAATTTAGCATTTTCCTTCAGGTCAGTCCTATGTTCATTATAAAAATCCATTTGAATGTCTGCTGCGATCTTGTCCTTTTAACATTTAATGGTTTTTCCTGTGCCCTGCTGACACTGACAGTGCTAGTCAAAGCATTTGCGTCTTGTTCATGGTATTGTTCAGTGTTCACAACAAGTTTCAATATAAAAGTCTTTGTGACTGAGTGACTTGCTCATAAAAACAATCTTTGCCCCCATCTAACGGCGTAATAAATGTAACTTCTCTTGCTGGGGCTACATTATATACTCAGGAACTATTTTGTTTTTCGGCGGAAGGAAGCCTTTTAATGATTTTTGATTCATTAAAGTTGCATTGATATATTTTTTTGACTTTAATATTTGTATTGTGTGGTACCGTTTTATAAAAGCAATAAGCCCAGTGAAGCCGTGATTTACAGTGAATTTGTAACAGCTCTGTGTCGTACCTAACAACGCCCCTTAGATGTTATAAATTCACTGTAAACAACGGCTTCTTGGGGCTTATTGCTTTATTATAATGTCCAAATGAGATATCCCAAATCCCAAATCCCCCAAACTCAGTAATATAGTCCCACTATTCTGCAAGTATATTGTGTGTGTGTAACCAAAGGTCACGGGTTCAAGACAAGTCTAAGTACAGGAAATGTAGGTGAAGGGAGTGAATGAACAGCGCCCCCTTCCACTCTTATTACCCACAACTGAGGTGCCCTTGAGCAAGGCACCTAACCCCCAATCGTTTCCCGGGGCGCCGCAGCAAAAATGGCTGACCACTGCTGTGGGTGTGTGTTCAATATTCACTGCTTTGTGTGTGCACTTGGATGGGTGAAATGCAGAGCACAAATTCCTATGGCTACACGTCACATCACTATTTTGATATCAGTAGGACCATACTACTTAGGTCTTTGGGATTTATGGACTGACACACAAAGGGCCCTATCTTGCACCCAGCGCAATTGACTTTGTACACCGACGCATGTGTCATTCCTATTTTGCACCCGCGCAAAGCGCGCTTTTCCCTCCACAGAAGCACGTCGCTAAACTAGTGAATGAACTTGCGCTCCCTGGGCGGTTCAGCGCAAAAAAGGAGGCGTGTTCCAGCGCAAACAATCCCTGGTGCTTTTTTGCTGTTCCATTAAACAATTGCGCCACTGACCAGAAAAAACCTAGTCTAAAGTCAGTGGCGCGTTCATTATGCTATTTTAAGGGCGCATGCTTGACCATAATGTATAGCGTGCACAACGCGCATACACTTTGCTCATGTAATCTACACAGATGCAACAGTTATTTTTGCAAATCATATGTTACACTAAAAAAATATTAACACATGAGATGAAGGAAATCATTGTGGTGTGCCACGAAGATGTGAAAAAACCTGTTTAACCGACGCTATTTTGGGTGGGTTTCTCCCATCCCCATACAAAACAACTTCTCTGTCTTTCACTGCTCTTACAAGAACATCAGTCTCCTCGGCTGTGAACCGCTCCTGGCGTGCGCCTGGTAAATACGCCATAATAATAGCAATCCATAATGGAACTTGCGCACCTGCTTTTAAAGGGAATGTTGGATTACGCTCTGATTGGTTTATTTCACGTTATGCCCAAACCACACCTATGAATAATGAAGCTACTTCAGACCAACCCATTTTAGATTTGCGCCGGGCGCAAGAGCCATTTATCCCGCCGGGAAAATAGCAACAGCGCCGAGACCCGCCCACAAAGTTACTTGCGCTTCGCGCTTTGACACTTGCATTTCAGATCGTTAAAATAGGGCCCAAACTCTTTCAGAGGAACAAACACAACTGATTAAAGTAGCTTTGGTGCATTTCCTGGAATAGTAGGGTCAAGTACTAAAGTTTATAATCTACTTTCTCTATCTGGGAGAAAATGATCTGAAATGATACAGACAACACCTCACTCCTTCTGATGAATGTCAAAGCTCCTTACTCACTGTGCTTTTTAAAATTTTATTTAAAAGGTGGTAGAAAGAGGCAGCAGAGTTGATGGAATGGGATCAGGACACAATGTGTCATAGATATATATTTAACAAATCTTTAAAAATACCTGTAATTAGCTAAATCAATACATAACATAAAATGTTCTACATTTCATATACAGTAATACTACCAATCACTAGAACTGTGCTATACTGTATTTAAATGACTAACCATCTGTATTATGATTTGCTGTGTTTTTCTGTCTGTTTCAGAGTCCTGGAACTAATCCACCATAAATTAATTTTTATGAGGTCAGATTTATCCTAGAAAATATAAGACAGTAGGGACTGAACATCATTGGGCAGTGTGCCATTGAGAATTCCCCATGCATGACAGTGTGTTGTAGCCATCAGCATCTCAACAGGGCAACATACAACACAATTTATATCACTGAACATGGACATTCTCACTCAAGATTATATTGTAATATAATATTAGTGTTTTGAAATCGGCCATCACTAGATATTGATAAAAAGTTTTTTTTTTTTTTTGGTGCACAAAAAATATTCTCGTCACTTTATAATATTAAGATTGAACCACTGTACTCACATGAACTGATTTAAATATGGTTTTAGTACCTTTCTGGATCTTGAGAGAGGAAGTACCCTTGCTGGTGATGCAGGCCTCACTGAGCCAATGGATTTCATCAAAAATATTTTAATTTGTGTTCCGAAGATGAACAAAGTTCTTAGGGGTGTAGAACGACATGAGGGTGAGTAAAAAATTACGTTATTTTCATTTCTGGGTGAACTAACCCTTTAATGTATTTAATAATGTTACTTTAATAGCTATCACTTACATGCAACATGGAATACAAAAATCTGCATACATGTCCCATACCTCTTCTTGTGTGGAAGATATGCAAAGGCACAACATGTAAAATTTCCTTAAAAATACATAAATGTGCATGGTGCAGTGTGATGAGTTTAGAGCTTTGACTAAGTTTGCTGAGAAACCTTTGAGACTTTCCAACTGCATTTTTAAGTCTAAATCTATTATGCACATTGGTACATTAACTTTGTATCACACGCTTGAGAAATACTGTGTAGAACCACCATCAGAACAGCATCTTCTCATTTTCTTTAAGCTGTTGAAATGAGCAGAATGTGAACTTCAGAGCAAAAAAATGCAGCATCTGACAAACAAAAACAAACAAACAAACAAATCTATATTATATATATATATATATATTATATAATATATATATATAAAATTATATAATATATATACAAAACTATATATATATATATATATATATATATATATATATATATATATATATATATATATATATATATATATATATATATATCAACTTAAGCACAAAATCCCACGGATCATTATGGAATATGTCCAATACAATTTTATTTATGATTAAATAGAAAGTTAATTGGCCGTTTTGCTTTGGTGTAGATCTAGCTGTGTGGCTTCCCTCCACCCTGCTCTAAAAACACTAACCTTGCTGAAAGGCTCTTTCCAGAGTAGAGAAAGAATGAGTGAAAGAAATAAAACAGATTGAGAAATAAAAGGAAATAATGAAACGGGAAGAAAAGGGAGATTAATGAGAAAAGGGCTAAAACAAAAAGAAAGGACAAGGAAAAAGGAGCAAGAGTGAACAGGTTGACCTGTATATGGACTTTGAGGTAGAGCAGAACGCACACTTGAACAGAAACCATGACTGTAAAAACGAGCAGCTTAATGACAGATTTTCAATACCTAGAAGCAGCGAGCTGGATGTAATTCAGTAGAAACGGGAAGTTGTACGTTTTTTTCTTCTGCTTGCTGCCATCAGCCTGCCAACTCAAATAAGCCTTGCTCCACTGTGCAACAAGCTGTTTTGATGAAGCTTGATGAAGAAGAATCTCCAACACATTTCAGACTCTGATACAGAAGCCAAAACAACCGTCACTCACAGCATTACTGTTATTGGTGGAAAGAGTGGAAGGACCAAAGGTTATGTATATAATGTGTCGTGTCAGCTGATAGGTACAAAAAGATATAAATCAAGAACCAAAATGAAGCCAAAAAACACCAATGGAAACACAATACCACTAAGAACTGCAGATCAAGGCATATTTTGAAATGCATTACGGTGATTTTACCACAGGTGAATGTACGGTCAAAGCAGACTTCTATTCATTTCCATTAAAACACATGCGAATAAGGACAGTGGAAACAAAAACATATGTGTGGAAGTTACGCCTTTTGCTTTGTAACAAATTTGTATAACGAAAAGTTGTTTGACCAATAGAGTATCAAAACCTTACAGATTAACCTTCGGATACACATAAAGAGCATGCATATGTTGTGGAAGGAATAAAATATCTTATAAAATATATATTATAAAATATTAATGAAAATATATATTGAAAACTATAAAATATATGTATATAAATACATTTTATATAATTTAATATAACAATAACAAATATAATAACAAAGTTAATTATATCTAGCTTTGGAATATTTCTACAAGGATGGGGAGAACACATGACCACAGAGACCTGGCCAGAGGCATGTGGTTGGATGGAGATGCAGGTTTCCTGGCTGCGTTATAGACCAAGAACAGGTTCATGAGTATTAATTTGGCAGCTCTAGGAAGAGATCTGAACACATTTCTGAAGGACGAAAGCCAGTTTGGCAGCAGAGTTTTGATTACGGTCAAAAATGACAGATGTAGTCAGAGGTCAAAAAGTGAAAGTTTTTTCACTTTTCTTCTTCTGAATATCACCCAGTTGCAAATGCGTACTTCAGTTTCATTAAAAGAATGTTCCAATTTCAAAGTTAAAGCTGTAGGATAAACTTTTTGTGGTTAAAGAAAACAAAAACAAAAATCCGTTATTGAGCAAGTACATAAAGTATCAGGTTCCTATACCTTACCCTGAATTACAAAGGTAAGCTTATAAAAATGACTAATAATTTGAGCTGATGGGTCCAATTTCGAGGGAAATGTCAATTTGAGGTCACTCAACTTTGTGTGGTTACGTCACATCCGTAAAGTAGAAGACCTGGCTACTATGTGGCGTGTGCTTAGGATTCAGTTGCTTGGAAAGACGTTACCTCTCATTTGTTTCATATATATTACATAATCAGAGAAAATTTGTTTTCAATTTTAATTGGTTCCCTTAAAAGTAGACATTTCAAGCTTTCTATATACATTATTCTCATGAATGTGTGGCAAGTATACACTGAGTTTTGGTTCATTTTTTTGACGTGCACTTTCAAATGATGTATTACTCTTATCTGCATGACCAAAAATTACAGAGTATTTTAATTTCTTCTCACTGTTATCAGGAAAAAAATCCAAGTGAACACACCAGTGTGTTCGGCAACCCTAGACGGTTAAACTTGTCATCTAGATGGTTGATTTTAATCTAAAAAGGTCTAAACGGCAATCATCATGGACATCTGTGGAATCACCTGCAGTCACATTTTGGCACAGGCTTTGCAAACAGACTTTTACGATATGGACTCGACAGTAATTCAACAATATGTAAGTAACAATTTTACTTCTACTGTTCTAATACCTGATCTGATATGTAATGATTCATGTACAGTCAGATGTTCTTTGTCTGTGTCAGTAAATCAAACCAGTGAATGGTCAACTTCACGTTGTTTCTCCTAGTAGGATGAAAATAATCTGTTATTTAAACAGTGATTAAATTATATAAAGAAAATGATCAAAGAACACTCCCTTTGCGATCGTTAGAGCGATCAATCAAACAGCGCGAGACTATCAGTGACTGAGTTCTGGACACGTGCCAAAACTCCCGTTTTATTCAACAAAACTTAGTTATATTTCTTAGTCACTGTTAGTGACGATGAAAGCATTTGTTAGTGTGCAAGTGTTACACAGAGGAGCAGTGCGAAACGCAATCCACATAAAAAAAAACCTCTGCAAGTAACTTGAAATTTTATATTTCAAACAGAGATGGCGATAGAGAGGCAAAAGCAGCTTTAAGCTCTATTAACAGTTGTATAACTACTAGTAGTATATAGTGTAGCAATAGTTTGTTAAACAATCAGTAAAAGATCAGTCTCAAAAGAATAATTCATAAGTCATTTACATTTATGCATTTACCAGGACCTTCTATCCAAAACAACTAAAAAAAGTACAGTTAAAAAAATAAAAAAAATAAATAAATAATAAATAAGAAAAAAAATAATTTACATCAATTTCATGCCATTCCAGATGTATATAACTTTTTTATGGTGAGCATCTGTTGGGCTAGTTTTTGCAGTGAGTTCTACGCGATGGTGGCAGTTCACATGATGAATCAAAATTGGCCCGTTGTTGAGAGAAATCACTCTGATTGGCTAAAATTTTTTGTGTTTATCTGAAGAAAGTCATACATCTGGGATGGCATGAGGGTGAGTAAATGATGAGAATTTTCATATATAAATATTTATAAAGTGTTCAAGCTCTACATTTTATTAGCGTATGCATTTCCTAGACCTTGAACCCATGACCTTGGCATTTCTAGCACCATGTTTTACCAGTATGCTTCGGACATCTCTACTTCTATGAGAAAGTTCTACTCTGATGAATTCTCAAACACAAATAAGAGCTATGGTGGATGTCAGAATTTTCAATGAATACTAACATAAATTTCTGTTTATTTTGCACCGATTCTCTTGCTGCACTACCACTTTTATGCTACTATTATAGAAAGTCATTTGAATTTGGAACGCAAGGAAGAAAAAGAATTTTGGATCATATATTTACAACTTGTAAAGAACCCATGACATTTCTTAAAGGACATTACTTACTTGAGCTGAGACTCTCTAAGCTGCACGTTCATGTTGCACCACAAAACCTCTAAAGCAAAGAACTGCCACATATGGCTTAACTTGAGGCTGTGCATGTGGTAAGAAAAAATTAGCGTGTCCACCAGGGGGTCCAGAGACCACAAATGTGGACAAAGACACGGAAATCATTTCAATAATGAAAAGCATCATGTGAAAAAGACATACAGCAGATTAATGGAGGAGATGAGACACATAATGAGAGAAAGTATTCAAGAGTGTCAAAGAAAAACAGACATAACAGACAGAAGCAAGTGCCCCAAACATAAGGTAAGATTTAGCTTCAGTCTCTCATAATAGCTCAGTAACTCTCTACTGGCAGGAGTGGACTCATGGGAAAACAGGCCTGCTTGCCTGCCTACCGGTTCCCCTCACACAAGCTTGCCATTCCAGTGACATAATTCTCCATTTCCGAACTCAGTGTTTGCATAGATATGACAGCTGCCTTCGCTGGCTCTGGCTGAAACTATCAGCCACATAACAAAGCAGAGCCTGTTACAAGCAAGGGCTGTTTATTTAAAATGCTATTACACTGAATAAACCTCTAAACCCATATTGTGGAGCACAGACATGTGTATTCACACACATACTCACATGGGTCAATGACAAATAAGAGTGTTTCGCAATAAAGAAAAATTATTATTATTTTTATTTATTTATTTTAAATCTAGTTTAAACTACAGGCACAAAGTTATTTTCTATTAAGTTGGTTTCATAGGGTTTGAAAAAAATGTGTTATTTAAGAAAACTAAATTGAATAATAATGTCATGTGGTGTAACCATCAAGTTAAATAAGTAACAACATATTTTTCTGTCAACGTGTATTGACATACACATCTTAATCATTATTTTCATTAAATGTAAAAAGGTCAAATTATCTGATATTTTAAGAGATCTGCTGACTTCCTCTCTATAACAATATTTCCTGTTTTATTTCTTTCTGTATGTTTCAGTATGCTAATTGTACCACGAGTTTATGTGCATGAACTGCATTTTTTATGTATTTTGTACAAATTAATGGATCTCTACAAAAAGTATGAATGTCACGTTATTGACCTGTTTGTGTACATGCAACGCATATGTAGACATTCACTAAAATATATGTTCATTCATGACTCTCAGGCATTCATGAGGGTCAGAAGTGTGAAATTTGGCCCACAAACACCAATAAATATTTGAGGATATCCTAAAGTCCACACTGCACGTGATGCTGTAAAAACGTGAGCCCTCAGAGAGAGACACCAATCAGACACAGATGTTCTCGCATATGACCTCATGTATGCATTTTCTTTCTCACCATCCTGCCGTCATCTCGAACACTTTAGGCCGCCCCACCTCCAGACCCATTAGAGCAACCATCTTTCTCTAAACAACCGGTCTTGATTAGCTTTCATTCACCACCAGATGCTTTTCACAAGGACAAACCAAAGCAGTTAACAGGTCCATTTCATACCTGTTTGTAATGTGGAAGGGGACACTTCCGATTCTGGGAATAATAGAGGGGAGTGATTTGCTCTTGGACCTGAGCCGCCTTTCCAGGCGCTAACTGCCAATCGTTTGTAAAAGTCACTGCAAATCCTTCCGAAAGGCGGTATGCAAAGGAAGGGTGGATGTTGACAATCCGTGTCCTGTCCTGTCCTCACTGCCAGCTCTCTCCCACTCTGTCTGTCTCTCTCAGCTTACAGCAAGCAATTCCAGTGTTCCCGCTCTATTCCCAAAACAGAGTCTTCCAGCAGTGACTCACTGGAGAGATTCCTCTGCATTCAAATCTGTTTCCTATAAATTAGTCTCTGTTATCAGAATATGTCTCACGCTATGGCCTGCTCTTGTGCCTTACTTACAGGGAGAAAGTATTTGAGCTGTTAATGAGTTTCCTTTTAAAAGGCCAGCTTGTGGCTGCTCTCATCTTACAGATGTTGTTTCAAAGATCACAGCAAGGTGAAGTGCATTGTTACATTTAATAATTCCCAAAAGTATATGTCTATTACTTACTGCAGACTCAGTACAGGTTGTTGCAGTTCATTTTAAAACAAAATGTTGGCAAACAGAAAATACTTGGCTGAAACAAAAATAAAAAAAAAATATTTACAGTGAAATCGTTTTGGAGGGCTGAAATCAATGACCAAAACAGTTTCATTAGCGCAGATTTTTGCAAGTTTTGACTGTCAAAAATAAATAAATAAATAAATAAAAAAGCATGTCACTTTAAACTTTAAAGCTTTAATTTTGGTTTTGGTGTTTCGATGAAAATAATAATAATAATAATTTTGGTTCATCACTAGTATTAATGTGGAACTATAATTTATTTTAGACTAATATGCACTTAAATGATAAGTTTGCTGATTTTCAACCAGCTTTGTATTGTTACAATTTTGTTCACAATTATACTGTATGTCCTTTAACAGTGTTTACGCTTTCTCTGCATTGTGCACCCAGATATTTCTGTTTATTTGTCAGCAAAAGTCCACTAGATGATGCAAAATGCATCATTTTGCATCATCCAGTGGACTTTTGACAGCTCCATGGCTTTTGTTAAAACTATGCATTTTTGTATTCTGGCCCATGGACAGTTGGATTGACAGATGGGCGGTGCCAAAATCAAAAGTGCATAATGGCTGTTAAAGTTTTTTGCAAAAGGTAATGCCACAGCCATTTTTCTCTGTTTTCTCAAGTCATCTAGTCACGCATTTCAATTTTTTCCATGTTTACTGGCTGCATAGACAACCAAGTTTTATTAAAAGCCCATCTGCCCAGTGGTGACTTCCCCCATCAATATGGAGACTAAACTCAAAGGACAACATAAAACCCCAATCTTGCAGTACAGCAGCACTGTATCATGGGAGAGGTTGTGAGCTAGCAAGTCGTTTGTGATTCTTTTAGAATCATTCATACACTGACCATCATGACTCTGTGTTTGGAATTGGAGAATTGGTTGAATGAATGATTCAATGACTCATCAAGACAATTGCTTGGTGACAACTATTGACTTAAAAGCAACCTGTAGAAACAGCCGCTGAATGAATCAATTTGTGAATAGATTCAAAAGAATCAAATCACTGAAAGGAATCCCCACCACTACTGTGGGCAGAACAGCATCTGTCTGCTTGCGTGTCTGGGACACAGGACATTTCTAAAATGCTGGGATCTATCACAACTCTCTGGGAGAAATTTACCCCACTCTCCCCATATGCCCCACAGGAAGGCTGACCTGCAGCCATGCAACTCTGCCAGGGAGCCTGTCACGAAAAATGTCACTCTGAGAAACCCGTACCCCCCTTTTTCTTGCAAAGCTGCTGCCGTGGTAGTAGAGTCCGCTGGGTTGCATGGCTGTGGTGGCTCATGTGGTATCTGCAGTAAAGAGATCAATGTGGAGGATGGTTCAAAAAATTAAACACCCCCAACATATACACTGAAAGAAGACAAATGAAGTAATGTAATGAAAACTATTTATTTAATTTTATTTTTTTTACTCACAAACAGCACAGCATAACTGCAACAGCAGACTGGCATTGTGCTGTCAGACTAACATATCTGCTGAATAGCATAGCTGTGGTTCTATACAAAAATGAATAAATAAGTGATTTCAGGGTTTCAACAAGGACTATTTCCCTTTAAAAAAAAAAAGCCATAAATTATAAAATGATTATCAGGACTTGGTCATTGGAAATTACAAATTTTATAAAATCACAAATTATTACAAATTTTATTTACATGAGGACATGGACCAAAGTTTCATCCAAATCGTAAGGAACAGGTAAGACTTTTTTCATACTTGAAACAGAAATTAAGATATTTTTTAATAATATCTGAGAGATTTCTGACCCTCCACTGAAGGTCCATTCCATCAAAAGATGACACTTCAAATAGTTGATAAAGAGATCATAAAACATGAATCAAGTGGTTTAATCAAATTCTTCTGAACACGGTCGCTTTATTTCATAAAGATTTAATTCATGATTTTATTCCCCCTCCCCCAAAAAATTATCAATGCACATACATAGAGCAGATTAAATAAAAGGAAGCTCAAACTTGTGCTTGATGCACCATATCCAGTGAAGTTTCTTCTAGCATCACGCAAGCATGTTTGAGAATCAGCAAGAACCAATGGTTTGTTCTTGCACATCAAGCAAGTGTGGTTAAGCTGCTGTTGACCATTTTTGATACACTGTATATATTTGCGTTGATCAATATTTATATGTGAATAAAAGCCTACATTGAAACGGTTTCATCATATTATAAAGCAAACCATGTCTGTTCAGAAGATTTGGACCATTTGGAATGAGATTGAGATTTGGAATCGATTTAACCAGTCGATTCATATGGATTAGTGTCACAATATCTTTATGAACTTTTTGAAGCGTCAAAGTTTTAGTGAAATGCACTTTGAATGGAGGGACATATTTTATTAAAATATTTTACATTTTCAAAATTAACAAAAGTCTTAGGGGTTTGGAATGACATGAGGGTGAGTAACAAGCCTTAAAGCAGCCTCTTTTTTTTTTTTTGTGTATTTTTCTTTTAACGTATAGTTAAACTTCAGATGCAAACAATAGTACCAAAACTCTACAGTGATGCTTAAGCTTACAGTGTGCATACTGTACCTTGTTAATATGGGTGCTGCTTATATATAATAATACAATGCTGCTTTTGTGTGCGGTATAAATGCCTAAGAGCTGATGCAGACAGGAGCACTGTGGTTTCTTCCTACCACTGACATCCATTAAAAAGGGTCATCCATGTCAACGACTGTGGTAAGATTAACTGTTGTAGAACAGGCAACTCTTCTATAAGAAATGTGTGTGCTCTTAATTTGTGAAATAGAACTATATATGCACACAAGTGTGCTGTACTGTGATGAATGTATGTTTGCATCGGTGTGTATTCCTGCATGTGTGTGCTAGAAAAGTAGTCCTTCCCACGGCGCCGTTTCAAGTTCTGCTTGTTTTTCCTTGCAGGTTCAATCATTACTGGGGCAGCGTGTTAATTCTCTGCAACTAACTGGGGTAATTTCTTCTCCTGGGGTGTGACAGTGAGCGTTTGCTGCCACCACAATTCCTCACAACTGTTACCACTTGGCCCTAAAGCAGAACAGAGTTTAGGGGCCGTCTTTGCCAACAACAACATACAATATTGGCATCTCACTCTTCCCACATGGACCACACTCTCC
This sequence comes from Chanodichthys erythropterus, assembly GCF_024489055.1. Classification (NCBI taxonomy): domain Eukaryota; kingdom Metazoa; phylum Chordata; class Actinopteri; order Cypriniformes; family Xenocyprididae; genus Chanodichthys; species Chanodichthys erythropterus. Next base: position 15,723,873 of record NC_090241.1, on the reverse strand, counting down.
ATTTGATGATATAATGCAGGCAATTACAATATTTACAAGAAATTGTGCTTCATCGTGGAATGCCTCACATCCCGTTTCCTCACTGTTTTATCCTTGATGTAAACACTCTTTCAGAGTTAGGATTAGTTGGACTGTACTTCATGTTGAGAGTTTACAAGTTTATAAACGGACACTAAGCCGAAAAAGGCTTGCTGAGTTTCGGCCAGTAAGAAAATACACACTTGGGTTTAGCTTGAAGGAACTAAGAAAAGATGTTTGTGTGATTTTGACACATGCAATGAAATGATAACAAACACATTCAGATCTCCTATGAAGGGTCATAAAACAATAAATAAGCTTTATGTCTATCTATGTACAATCTATATGATCATTTATAACCATAATCCAAAACATCAACATCTAACCTCTTTGTACAAGGGTCAGTGACAAATAGGAAAAGTTCTTTGCTTTCAAGTGTTCTTTGCTTTTCAATATACCATTTTAACATAAGTTTAAATGTCATGTGATATAACCATTAAGTTAAAAGAATGGTTTTTGCACCTTGAATACATCTGAGTGCCCATATCTTAAAGGTGCCCTAGAATTAAATATTGAATTTATATTGGCATAGTTGAATAACAAGAGTTCAGTACATGGAAAAGACATACACTGAGTTTCAAACTCCATTGTTTCGTCCTTCTTATATAAATCTCATTTGTTTAAAAGACCTCAGAAGAACAGGCGAATCTCAACATAACACAGACTGTTACGTAACAGTCGGGGTGTACGCCCCCAATATTTGCATATGCCAGCCCATGTTAAGGCATTACACAAGGGCAGAATGTCTGGATGTGCACAGCAGAATCATCAGACTAGGCAAGCAAGCAAGAACAATAGCGAAAAATGGCAGATGGAGCAATAATAACTGACATGATCCATGATAACATGATATTTTTAGTGATATTTGTGAATTGTCTTTCTAAATGTTTCGTTAGCATGTTGCTAATGTACTGTTAAATGTGGTTAAAGTTAGCATCGTTTATTACTGTATTCACGGAGCCAAGAGAGCAGTCTCTATTTTCATTTTTAAACACTTGCAGTCTGTATAATGCATAAACACAACTTCATTCTTTATAAATCTCTCCAACAGTGTGTAATGTTAGCTTTATCCAACAGCATAGCCTCAAACTCATTCAGAATTAAATGTAATACATCCAAATAAATACTATACTCACATGATGCGATGTATGCATGCAGCATGCATGACGAACATCTTGTAAAGATCCATTTTGAAAGTTATATTATATGTGTAAACTGTGTTTATGCTGTTCATGGCAAGCGCGGGCTCCGGGGGAGGGGGAGCACGAGAATTAAAGGGGCCGCAACCTATATATCGGTGCATAGTTAATGATGCCCCAAAATAGGCAGTTAAAAAAATGAGTTGAATTTTGAGCTGAAACTTCACAGACACATTCAGGGGACACCTTAGACTTATATTACATCTTTTAAAAAGAAGTTCTAGGGCAACTTTAATCATTACTTCCAAAAAATGTTTTTAAAATATATTTAAAATATATTTTAAGTTAAAAAGTTATTCCCAATATCATGAATTCATCATTTAGAAATATCATGTTTGAATATAAATAAATAAATATGTGTTTGAGTTGCCACACCACATGACATTTTACAACCTGAACTAAACTTGCCATGTCATAAAATGTCTCAAATTATCTGATACTTTAAGAAACTTAATGACACTGTCATAGTCAGGGGTCCTTTTGATTTCCCCGTTTTCTTTTCTTTCTTTCTTTTTTTTTTTTTTTTTTTTTTACTTTTTTTTTTAAATTAACAATCCATTTAAATTTTTCTTTTACATTGAAACCCTTTTCGCCACTGTCTAATGAAGTACCACGCTCAGCCAGGATTAGCGACAATACAGAAACACTGACACTGTTGTTCCAAATGTGGTTTAATCTCAGTGATGTTGCAGATGGTATTAATAAGTGTCAAGAAGACCATTTTCATACATTATACGATCCAAGTTGTGAAGGATGTGTGAATCACAACAAAAACACTAGTCCAGCATTCAGTTCAGGGGAGATGTGTGGGAAAAGCCGCCTCAAGAGCAGGAATCAAACACAATGAAGCATTCACATTAAAACTGAAATGAAGGTGTTAAAGGAAGAGATAAAATCTGGATAAACAGCCTGGGAGGGGTCTGTTTTTCAACACGGCTTCTGGATCAACCTGCTGAGGTCTTTTTGATGAGAACTTTGTGGATTTTCTGTCAGGTAAAAAAATATCTGTGTGGAAAATATATGTGACCTAAACAACCTTAAAGCTGGTCAAAGCACTGTCTGGGGATTGATAGAGCCTTTAGTCAATGAGCTTGACAATGAGGTAGTGCTCTTCAACAGTTTGTGTGTGTGTGTGCTTAAATACTGCTGTGTACTGACACAAAAAGGAGAAAAGAAAGAGAAAAAGTGAGACAGACACATGGCACATGTGCACAAATTAGTCTCGCCATTGGATGGGGTTCACTTGAGCCCTCTAAATCTGGTGAGGTTTGCACTCTTTACCATTCCACCAGAAGATTCATTGTTCTATGGGCACCAGAGCAGACGGTGGGTTGGTGATTTAGTGATTCTCAAAGGAAGAGCTCTCTTTTAAAGGTGGGACTTCAAAGTCAGATCCCAAATGGAAACCATGTTGTCGTGTGAAGACGGGGCATTTTAGCTGTCAAATGAGCAGAAAACTGAATAGGTTAGTGTAGATTTAGTTCACAAAGTTCAGAACTCAAGGAAACAAATCCATCAGTTTGATTTGAACAACCAATCAGTTGTCAGCCAAAGAAAAGATGGTGTGTTATGATGGTTGATGCTAATTAAAGCTCGACAAAATGTTGTAAACTGCACAAAGGCATTCCTTAAATGTGCTGAAGTTTGATGTCTGAACTTCAAAAGCATGTGTTCCAGATTTTTGTTCAACCCAATTGAAGGGAGGTACTGGCAATGCAGTTGGACATGATCAGTATTTTGTGATGCAATAAACCCATGACTCACAAACTCATAAAACATAGGAAGAAAACAATCTCTCTTTCAAAAATCTCTTCAAAACGTTTCCTGGAAAATGAGAGAGGGATTGCTGAACCCAGAGCCTGAGGTACCAAGGCAGGAAAAGCCAGAGTCTCCTCCACATACACACACATATCATACTATACAGCTCTCGTTTGTTCCACAGCAGGATGTTGCGGTTGCCAGTTTCAGCTCAAAGCCTCAACGCCAGGTAACAGCGAACAATGAGAGCATAATTAGAATGAGGGTACCAGCAGTGCAAAACAGTGGATGAATATAAGCACACCATGACGGGATCTGGCAACCAATGGCGAGTGTTGACATCCCAACAGGCTTGATGTAAAAAAAAAAAAAGGATCTTATTTTCTGACGTTTTCATGACAACTATAGCAACTCGCAGGTTAAATGACTGACAACTCGGTATACCTCAGTGTTATTTAATGCTTCCCCCGCACCTGCTTTCTAAGTGAAACCGATTTATAAAAATGGCCACAGGATTTTAATTAGCGTGAGATCAGGTGAACAGTCTCGAGAGCTGGCTCGCCAACAGAAATGCTGACAAGACTACCTAATTTGAACAGTTCTTTTATATGCTGCTCTTAAAGGGAAAACAGTTTATATCTGTAAAAGATTCCTTCTTTCCTTTTTGCTTTTCCAGGTGCACATGCATTTTTTTCCCCTTTTTTGCAGCTGCAGGCCTCTTCATTCAAAGTGACCAAAGAAACACAAGTATATATGCACTTGCATAACTGCATTCAATGTATGCAGTATAATAGCATCAAGAAATCTCTCACGATTTAGGAAAAGGTGTCTTCCGAGGTATAAATTATATAATTGTTCATTGACATTTTACACGCTTGAGCAACACTGACAAATCAAAGCAGCTTCACTCCCAAGCACCAACATCTGAGCTAGATCTTTAGTGGTCCACTCTACTGCCCACTGGTGGTTGTGGTCTTCACATTTTCTCTGTGTAGACCCTGCATGCCACTCTCTTAAATGCTGTTTATGGAGTTCATAAAGAACCTATGGGATCCATACCATCCAATTTTTCAAAATGCAATGAGTCATGCAAAAAAGCAGATGAATCTGGGCCAAGGGTTTCTTCACTGTGCTGCTTTTTTTTTAATTTTTTTATTTATTTATTTATTTTTATTTGCTATGATGAGAGTGTGCGTTGATCCAAACTTCTCTGCAAGGCAGATGAAAAGCTGGAGATGGAGCTCAGTCTTAAAGTGAACTCCATTCTCACTGATAAAGCATTATTTGTGGTAAGAGTTTATCTGAAAAACTAATGAACTGATGCAGCAGCGCACACAATAATGTTGCAGTCACATTTACAATCCAGTATACATTAAATCCAGTTATTAAAAAAGGAATTCACATGATTGGGGTTTTCGTGTGAAGACCAAAGTTTTCCCCACACCGACTGTGCAATGGGTTTCACTGAATGAGCCTGCAGTCAGAGCAGCTCCAGCTGTTCATTCAGCTAACATCTCGCCAAATAAGTTTTTAAAAAAATGGTGATTTTCCACTACATGGGACGGCTCGGTATTGCTTACCTTGATGGAGGTTCCAAGCGAGCCATACCGACACTAAATGTGATGTATAAACACTGCAGTTCCCTGATTGACAGAGAGAATCATCACTACCAGTGTCATTGGATTGTCATTGGACACACCAAACCCGCTAGATTTAAATAGTCATTAACAGCCACCACAGTATCATTTGTTTCATGAAAAGGCTTGCTTTAAACGACGCACGCAACTTGAAAAAAGAAATGGCTGTATTGCGGTCACTAGATGAGGTGCAGACTCATTAGAAGCCAAGGAGAGGTTCCACGGCAGTAGAGGCGGCACAACTATGCAATCAGTCAATAATCCCACCCACTTTGAAGCGGTTCTAAACTGCAGTGGAAAAGCAAACCGAAAGTAAAGCAAGTTGAGCCGCGCCATACTGAGCTGAGTAGTACCACTCAGTGGAATAGCGCCAAAGAGTAGGTGGAGCCTCTCACACAGGACATTTTTGTGCTCAAAAAAAGCTAGACGAAGCACAACAAAATAGAACTAAATGCAGCGGTTGAGACTTTTCAACAGCAAACTTTTTCTCCAATACATATTTAATCCAGTAGGTTAAAACTTGTGTAAAAACACACAAGAAACTGAAAAAAACAATGCGTTGTCCAATGATATCAGTATATGCATAAACCAACAGTCAAAATACTATCACAGACAGAATACACAAATGTGTCCAATGAGATCAGCCCATTATGTCTATTTCAGATAGATTGAACTCAAGTGTAAAATGGATTGGACTGTATGCTACACTCAGTGTAGCTGTTTCAGTGCAGCTTCAAAGGGCTTTAAACGATACCAGACGAGGAATATGGGTCTTATCTGGCGAAACAATTGGTTATTTTCGAAAAAATACAACCGTTTATGCTTTATAAACACAAAATATCACCTTAAACGTACTTCCCGTTTCCGCATTCTTCAAAACGCTTACGCTGAATGTTCTACACCTTTCCTATTCTACTTACGGAATGAACTTAATGATTTACTGATTCAATGATTTGCCACAATTATGTAATGACTTTAAATTATGAGGGCTTTAATTTGAGAATGTGCTTTTAATGAGATTTAAATTCCATATAATTTTTAAAAGATTGACAGTCTTACTTTTACAAATATTATTAGATGCTAAATAGCCCAGATGACTGAACAATATTTGATTAAATATTTGATATCCATCCATGTATCTGCTCAAACTAGCTGTTTCTACTGTTCACGGCTATTGAAAGTGTATTAAAGTACATTTAAAAACTGTAAGATTACAAAATAGCACAAAGCTAACTGGGAAAGAATCACAACACAACGCTCAAAGGCAATAATGTTAAGCCTCCGTGTGGTTTGGAACACTGATCAAAGGTGGAGCATTTAAATCTGAGGGTACTCCTTTCTGACTCAGCGTTCCTGTGTTTCAGATGCAAATGACGCAGAGGCTCATTAGTAAAGCAAAGGTAAAACATGAAGCTCTCACTCCTGTTATCGGTGCCATTGAATCTCATCAGCCTGATCTGTTTACCTTGTTGATTTCAGAAACTATGGACCGATAGATAATACATCAAACAGATCTCACAGACAAAAGCTCTCCTTTCTGAATCACTTCAAAAGAAGTATGGAAACCACGCAAGATGCGATAGTGAGCAAATCACGCTCTCTCAAAGGAGGGCTGCGGTTATGAGGGCCCTCTACGGCTGCCCTTGGCGATGACAGTGTCAGGTGGGTTACAGCGTTGCTGTTGGCAAGAGAGGCCGGTTTGAACAGCTGTGCTAACAGAACGCAATGTTAGCCGAAGATGGAGGTACTATAAAAGGAGGATGAAAGACAACATCGGCTCCTTTGTGCTGTTCTGAAATCATAAAGTGTAAAATCAATTCTTCTGCCTGTATGATCAGTGGGGTGGGACTATCCCACAAAGAGCCAAAGTAGCATCTGTTGCAAACTGTCTATAAGCTAGATGTTTTGTAGGGATAAGGACTGTGGAATGAAACCAGAGACGGACATTTGTGTATTTCTGTGGTGACTATAGCCATATCATCTGCACCTTGGACATCATCTAAATAGACAGAGCTTGTGTGTATTATGGTGGAAAAATAAGAGAGTGGTAGTCATAAACTGTGGTTGGTTTTGGAAAAGACGAGAGAGTCAGGCATGGAGACAGGATTGATTACACACTGCACAGCTACTAGCTCATTTCAAGTATCCCTTAATTCAAATCCACAGAGCGAGCTGCCGAGTTGTTAATTATACCGCTCTCATGCTTACAGCACAGATCAAAATACCCATGTTTCACCATCCTACCCCATGGCACAACAACAGTAAGACCGTTGACAAATGTAAGCATTTGTCAAGATTATAGTGCGAACAGCAACTGTCTCAATGACACCAGGATTTGTTCACCTGGAAACGGAATTTTGTCACTTACCCAATTTACACAATATCTACTAAAAACTGTATGACAGTAACTTGACAGTAACTTGTGGAACACAAAAAGGAGAAGCTTAGAAGAATGGTCATGATGCTCTTTACCATTAAAGTGAATGTGGTGCACATTGTCAAACTCCAAAAACATCCAACAAAGCATCATAAAAGTATCATAAAAGCAGTACATATGACTGGTGCACTACATTCCAAGCGTTCTGAAGCCATATTATATAGTTGTCTCAGGACTGAAATCATGTATTTTACTTGCTGAAAATCTTCTCATCCACAATATCTTTTAGATTTCATTTTTGTATATTCAAATATGGTGCAAGCTTGGCCTTAATGACTACATTTACACTAGCACAAATGTTGCACACATGTAAACAAACATTTGCACAAGATCTGATTTTTCGCATCAGCACCGACTCTGAGCCACTTGTTTTAAACTGGATACAGACTACAGAGACTGCGGTTTTTTACAGTGTGTTCAGGGGACAGGCAGCTAGCGGATAGTGAGGAGATGTTTGCTGTATGTGACAAAAAATGTTTTGGCTTAAAAACACGTGACATTGCTTAGATGACCTTTAATGTCATATTATTAAGCAGACATGCTCACACAAAAACTCACAGCTTTTTTTATTTAGGTGGAAAATTTATATAAAAGGTAAAAGACTGTACACCTACTGAAACATTCAGGAGAACAGAAACTTGTTTTCAGCTGCTGCCCCATGAATTTTATAAATATAATAGCCTCACTTCTGAAAGCTACATTATATTTTTTCAGCAACAATGTCATTATGTCACTGTTTTAATAATTTACTGTTAATAGTAATTCAACTAAAAGACTCTCTATATAACTTATTTCTCAAATTCATTCAAATAAATGTAATTTCACCAGGGTACTTCATTCCACTTCAAATTTCAAAATAACTAATGAAAACTACTGTTATTTTAATCAGTTCAGTCCAATTTTGCACTGCCAACATCAATGACAGCTTTAACCTGTTTATGGTGGCAAATGATCATGGTATAAAAATTACATCTGGTGTGTAAATACTACATCTGCAGTATTTATTATAAATTTTTATTTTTTTTTTAATTCACATACCCTTGTAATCTTTACTCGAAATAACTTAAGTCCAGCCAACATTTTTTTCTTGTTCGAGAAGCGGTTTCACTTGGATATACGTCAGAATAGGGAAGAAAAGACTATCGCAACTTCAGTTTCATGCCAACATTAAGTGAATGTATACAGGTGGGATTTAAAAAAAAAAAAACTTTAAAGGTCAAAAGATTAGAACTGTAACTATGATTGGATCTTGCAGTGTAAACGCAGCCAAAGATGCCAATCAACAATGGTTCTCCCATGTGGGTTTGAAATGATATGAGTGAAGTTTGACAGAATATTCATTTTTGGGTCAACTAACCTTTTAATAAAGCAATGACACATTATGGCATGACTCTTCTAGCCTCTCCCTGTCTGACCTCCTCAAACACTCCACACACCCCTTAGGTCAATCTCCCATAAGTAACTTAAAGATAAATGCCGTGCCCAAGAGTACACTGGCAGCAACTTACTGGGCTCAAAGCAGCAACCTTCTGGGTACCAGTTCTGGGCTGTAGACACTAAGGCTGTGTCCGATATTGCCCCATATATCTTTATATAGTGCACTATTAGACAGCTATTTGTAGTGGTGTCTGAAACCATTGTGGGTATTTTCCACTCTTTCATTACTCATTACTCATTCAATCCCATAATGCATCTCAATAAGGAGTGTACAACCAATGTACACATTTTACACAAGATGCACTTCTGGCGTTTCATTCATTGAGCTAATTAGTGGAGTAATGTAGGGAATAGTGAATGAGTGTAATGGAGTCGATTTCCGATATAACCTACACCTGTACAAGCTACTAAGTCCATACAGATCTACATCTCTGTATGTCTAGCCCTCCCACCTTCCCTCTCTCCTATTGGTTTCATACATAATTCTTTCAGTTGGCTTTCTGTATGGAAACAGTAGAAAAAGATCTTCTTCAGACAGACCACCAAAACCTCACACAGAACATGTCTATCAATCTGCCAGCAAGTCATCTCAATAATTACCTAATGAAGTAATTTCTGTTTAAGGCTAGAGTGTGACTAGACTGCAGAGGTTTTTAGTGCTTTGGTGGAACTAGGAATGAGAAACTGGTCTTTGCTTTGAAGTTCTTCTGTTTTTCTGAAGGTATATATTTAAAATAATTCTATTACACTTAATAGTGCATTTCAGTGAGGAAAGAAATATATCATGTGTCAATGACATGGCAGTCTTTCTTTGGTCTGAAATCTAGATCTATTAAATTGAACATTAAAATGCAAATCATACTTATATTGATTTGAAAATACATATTCTATGCTGTTTTTAATTTCTAAATTAAAATAATTTTGACATGGTATTTTCTCATATTATAATGAAGAAAAAAAGCCCACTTAAAAGAATATTTTATTTTATTTTTTTATTTTTTTTTAAAGCAGTTTGGAATTTTCTTTTATTATGTTAAAGGGAAATCAAAGGTCATGTCATACAACCAACAAGCAGAAAACACAAAAACTCATGAAACAGCAAATTATGTAATAGAGAGACACTGCAGACACTAACTGTGTATCAAAGTCAAGTTTTTTTAAAATATCAGATAATTTTATTTTATGACATTGGCGAGATTAGTTCTAAGTTATAAGATGTCATGTGGTACAACCTCCTCAAAAATGCTAAAAATTAAATTTAGGAATTGAAGTTGTCACATTTTATTTGACAACACAAGTCACTGATTTTGAACTTTTGTTGAACATTTTTTCTCAAGACTATATCATACCAAAGGTACCAAATTTATAAGAACCTGTCATTTCAAACTCCTTTCAAAGTTTATCCCCCTTTTCATTATTTGCCACTAGTATTCGTCATTGATCCCTGTACTGTTTCTCATCTACAATGCTGAAGAAATTGAATACTATTTCTGCTCCATCTTGATCTTTATATACATAGCTAAAGTTATCTGACCCTAAATACAGACCCTAGAGGACATCAGCATTTTAACAAGAAAGGAAGGAAAGCCCTGTTTTGCTTTAACCTGAGGTGCAACATCTCATAAAACCTTTACCAAAAGATTCCCTAGACATGGCTAAGCACTACTATATCAAGAGCCTGTAATCAGTGTGTGTGTTTAAAGTGTGGATGGACTAAAGATCTTCTAAATCTCTAAGCTTCCTCTGGCTCGGAATGGGAACCACATGCTGCGGCACAGTACGGTTGTTACCTACTCACTCTATGGACTGCCCTGGGGCATAAGTTAACCTTCCCTCCCTCAGTCCAGCAAATACATATTCCAAACCCAAGTTAGCAATTAGCCCAGCAATAACAAAACTCCAATTTGCTCTTGCTGTCACCCACAATGACAATCATGTGTGCACAGAGTTAAAATATGACAGGAGGGAATCCTTTCACCCTTAAAAAAGGGTTGGGGTGGGGGATTACAAAGGGAACTGCCAGCTGAAATTGCAGCCTCCTCACCACATGGCAAACTCACTTTCCCCATAATGTGGAGAGAGCTCCAGGGAAATATTACTGCCTGCATGAAGACGTTAAGAGAAGTTTACAGGCAGACCATACACATTCTTGCAGGCTTAGGCAACACCGCTTTAAAAGTAATACTAAGGGGTTGAAAATGTGTGTGTGAAGGAATGATATTTTCACCCTTTTAAGAGCTTTAGCATTAAAAGTCATGAAAACATGGCAGGTGGGTCAACACATCCCTGGCAAGAGAGTAAGCTCCACCATTTAATAATCACTTTCACTCTAAATTAGTTTCCCTATACACTGTAAAAAATTACCATGATTTTAACAGTAAAAGACTGTAAAAATGCTGCGGTGAAAAACTGTTAATTGGTTTACAGAAAGTTTCTGTACTATATACGGTGAATAACTGTAATAGATCTAACGGTACATTTAATGTAATTTTACGGTAAAATACCGTTAAATTCACATTTTTGAAAGTGAAAAATAACAATTCATTGTAAAATTTACAGTGAAAAAACGTAAATTGACATTCCCACAATTCCCTGTGTGACACTTCACATTTGATATATTTTTGTTGAAATAACTCTGTTTCTTCTTAGTTTTTCTCTTTTTTTTTTTAATCAGTTATGTACATTAGGGTTTTATGTTACATCTAATGTTGTTAAATTAATATTTATTGCATTTTTTTAATTTCATGCATGTTACCATGATGGTGTTTAGTGTGTGTGTGAATGACACTGTGTGCTCCTTCTATATATTAGTATTGTTCACCTCAGCTTGTGGAAAAGCTGCTTGTGATGAGCTTTGATTCATCATGTGACTTATCACCACTGGGTTTGGTGACTGTCAGTGTATTTTAAAGATACAAAACAGATATTAGTACTTCATTAGGTTGGTAAATTAACATTATATCAGTTAATGAAATATGTTATTTTACCGTAAATTTTACTGGGATTTTTTTTACAGTGTACTGAAATCCAATGTTAAATATACATGTAAAATTCACATGTAACTCCGTAAGTATGTTTACGGTTTGATGTCATTTTTACAGTATTGTTCTGGTAACCACAGCTGCCAGTATTTTTCCATAGAAACAACAGGATTTTTTTTTACAGTGTAGCTCTATATAGACCCCATTGACTGTAATGAGTTTAATCACTCCATAGATTCAAGGACAAGCCCGATACTTGCACAATGGTCTGCATTTGCACATTCCATATGGTTTGATTTGTTTTGTACATGATATTACTAATAACAAAAAAAACAAAAAAACAAAACAAAAAAAAAAACCTCTTTGATCCTCTATTTCTTTCATCTTACATATTTTATTATTTAATGAAATATCTCATTAGTTTGCATTTTCCCTTGCCAAAATCTACAACTGAGTGTAAGCAACTAAACCTGGCAATGCCAGACAATCTGGATATCATTGTTTGAGCATCAGAATGGAATCAGTGTGGACATCTGGATTCGATCTGAAGTTACGAGGGGGGGACTCCCATAACCTGATAGCATCTAATCCACAGGAAAGGTAAGGCGGTAAGGCAGATGATTACATTTCACTACTTTCATTTCCACTATTGGGCTTTCACACTATTGTTAACCAAGAGCCTTTCTAACCCTGGACACGTCACATTTCACACTTTATACCTTTACTAAGGAGTAAGGTGCAGTCACATTAACAAAATTTGGTGGCCAAAAAATTGTCTAATGTAAATAGTGTAGCAATGCATGAAACATAGCTCACACAGAAGTCACTTTTAAACCAACAAACACTGAATTACTGGATTTCACCTGAGAAAACAACAGTAAATGTGACCTTACTTTCCATGTTTCAGGATTTCACACTGGACATCTGTAAAGTCCTTATTTGCATATTTAAGAGATAAACAGATTGGAAAAATACTCATTTCAGTAACAGCTTTTCCATCTGTGAAAATGCCGGCATGCAAGCGAAAAACAAATAATGCCATCTCTTCTTTACTCAAGTTTGCGTTTGCCATCACTGTTTGACATTTTTATTTTTGCACAGATGTTGAAACTAAACATTGCATGTGAAAGTTTCTGTGATAGTACAAAAAAACATGAATATTTAATGAGGTATGAACTGTTTATTTTATGATTGGTTGTCAGTTGTTAAACAATTTGCTGTAACATTCTCATAGCACTGCACTTCAGCGTTAGGACTGTAACTGCATGTTTTAAGTTACAAATGGGAACTTTTGCTTATTGAAGAGCTAAAGATGGGCTTAAATATGCTAACCTGGGGTTAAGGACATTAAAAAAAAAAAAAAAAAAAAAAAAGGCAAGTCATTTGTTTCACTGTGCCAATTATCAGTGTTGCTCAGAGATACATGAGGAAGCAATATGATCCTGGATTAGTTGTGGCATTAATCAAATTCATACAGAAAGATATGTATATTGTGGCTGAAATTAAACAAAGGAAAGAGCACAAGAAGGGGAAAAATTGTTCCAATACAAAGTTACCTAGTTTTACCCTAAAATTCTTCACAAAACAACTCAAGTTAAACAACTCAATTACAGCTTCGCTTGTAGGATGACTGTACGTTCTCTTCAAGCTAATGAGACCTTACTGATAGATAATGTGTTTTTTGAACGCTCTGGACTACCATTAAAGTTTCATTACATCGCATCTCATTTTTAATGCGCTAAATTCCTCAGTGTTGTGAAAACACCATGTGCTCAATCTGTCATCTCCTTCAATACTCTGTAGAAAATTATTGAGTTCTGCATCTCGCCATCATTCATAACACATGAGTGCACTGACATCAATTCGCGTCTGTAAATGCAACTTCCTTCCTTTTCAAAACAAAGACATTTGTTCAGACCCAAAGCATACTTTTCTCAAAACAAATCTGTCTTGTGTCTTGACATGCAAAAAGTATCTAGAATGCAACAAGAGGTGTAAAGCGTTCACCGCTCATCTTGGTCACACAGTTTGCAGAGCTCTAGATCACTTCTTCCTGTCGTCTGGGAATTCCTGCCACCGATGTTTAATGTGGGGCCATGCAGCTAACGACTGTCACAAGCACACATTCATTCCAGATGTATCACGCCATATCAAAGCCAAGATCCACTAAGCAGCACTGCGGCCTGGGCGGCGGGATAACCGATTAGATGCTTTATGGCATCTATAAAAAACAAAAGAAAGAAATCTGAAATCTGAAAACAGCACTCTCAGCCTATTAAAAAGGTCTTTCAGCTTCCACTGCAATCTTGTGGCTTCATTTTCGAAGGTAACTGTGAGGGTTCCTCTGCTCAAAGAAAATATTTGCTATGCCTGGTCCATGAAAGTGAGATCAGCTCTCTGCATGCTGTCCAAGATGGAGGTTTTATGGTGGGGGAACACATGCATAATGTGTTGAGTGATAAAGAACGAAGAATTTGTGAAGTTGTGGAGGGGTAAGATTCACTTCGCTGACTGACCTGGGGTCCCAGTTTCTCTTCCCACCCAACCAGCATCCTACCTGAAATGGAATCTCTTAGGTCAGGGGTTTTCTAGCTTTTTGATGTCAAAGACCTACAAATATTATATGATCCCCTTGTGAGGGACCTTCTTTAGAAAATATAAAGGCAACTATACCACATATTTCTATGGATAAATACACCTTTTATACTGTGTGTGTGAAAAAATGCAATTATAAAAACAACACGTTTATATCAATTATAAAAACAACTCTGACTTGAAAAACTTGAAAACAACTCTTTATATCAGGTGTGTCTTTTTTTCTGGCCACCATTAAAATAATAGATGTATAAATCCCTTAAATTTTCTGCAGACGCCCTAAATCCCTTTTGCGACTAATTGTAGGTTTTCGGACCCCAGTTTGAAAACCCCTTTCCTTTAGAATATCACTTAGACAACAAATCAGTGTGTCATACAAATGCAGGTGCACAGAAGACTTCTCTCACAATAGAAGTAATATGACAAGAAGAATGGCTCAATTTAATAATCCATATTTTAAACTACAACCCGAATTCTCGACATGTTGGGACATTTTTTAAATTTGAATAAAATGAAAACTAAAAGACTTTCAAATCACATGAGCCAATATTTTATTCACAGTAGAACATTGATAACATAAATGTTTAAACTGAGAAATTTTACACTTTTATCCACTAAATGAGCTCATTTCAAATTTGATGCCTGCTACAGGTCTCACAAAAGTTGGCACGGGGGCAACAAATTGCTAAAAAAGCAAGAAATTGTAAAAAAGATTCAGCTGGGAGAACATCTAGCAACTAATTAAGTTAAATGATATCAGGTCTGTAACATTATTAGCTATAAAAGGGATATCTTAGAGAAGCAGAGTCTCTCAGAAGTAAAGATGGGCAGAGTCTCTCAGAAGTAAAGATGGGCAGAGGCTCTCCAATCTGTGAAAGAGTGCGTAAAAAGATTGTGGAATACCTTAAAAACAATGTTCCTCAACGTCAAATTGCAAAGGCTTTGCAAATCTCATCATCTACAGTACATAACATCATCAAAAGTTTCAGAGAAACTGGATAAATCTCTGTGCGTAAGGGAGAAGGCCAAAGACCTTAATTGGATGCCTGTGGTCTTCGGGACCTCAGACGACAATGCATCACTCATCGGCATGATTGTGTCAATGACATTACTAAATGGGCCCAGGAATACTTCCAGAAACCACTGTCGTTAAACAATCCACCGTGCCATCTGCAGATGCCAACTAAAGCTCTATCATGCAAAAAGGAAGCCATATGTGAACATGGTACAGAAGTGATGTCGTGTCCTGTGGGCCAAGGCTCATTTAAAATGGTTTCAAAGTGAAAAAGTGTTCTATGGTCAGACGAGTCCAAATTTGTCATTCTTTTTGGAAATCACGGATGCTGAGTCCTCCGGAATAAAGAGGAGGGAGACCTTCCAGCGTGTTATCAGCGTTCAGTTCAAAAGACTGCATCTCTGATGGTATGGGAGTGCATAAGTGCATACGGTATGGCCAGCTTGCATGTTTTGGAAGACACTATGCATGCTGAAAGGTATATAAAAGGTTTTAGAGCAACATATGCTCCCCTCCAGATGACATCTATTTCAGGGAATGCCTTGTGTATTTCAGCAGGACAATGCAAAACCACATACTGCAGCTTTTACAACAGCATGGCTTTGTCGTAGAAGAGTCCGGGTGCTGAATTGGCCTGCCTGTGGTTTGGCGCATCATTAAACGAAAAATATGTCAAAAATGACCACAAACTCTTCAGCTGCTGGAAACCTATATCAGGCAAGTATGGGACCAAATTCCAACACCAAAGCTCCAGCAATTCATAACCTCGATATCCAGACGTCTTCAAACTGTTTTGAAAAGAAGAGGAGATGCTACACCATGGCAAACATATCCCAACTATTTTGAGACCTGTAGCAGGCATCAAATTTGAAAGGAGCTAATTTTGTGCATAAAATTGTAAAATTTCTCAGTTTAAACATTTATTGTATCTATGTTCTATTGTGAATAAAATATTGGCTCATGTGACTTGAAAGTCTTTTAGTTTTATTTTATTAAAATTGAAAAAACATCCTAACATTTCTGGAATTCGGGATGTATATTTTATCAATACTTTTGCTATCTTGGATTAATTCTTAACAATGCATTATGGAATTGCCCGTGAAGGACAAATGCCATACTAGCTTAGAATTTGGCCAAAATAAGGTATTTTATGAGGCAGAACAATAAAGATGCCAATCTTTTGGAACAGCAATGCCTTAAAATCCTGCCTAAGAAGACAACTCACTAGGTTTTGGAACAAAGATACTGTGTGAGCTCACACACCATTCTCTCTATCATAAGCATCCAAAATCTGCCAAACGGCAAAAAAAAAACCTTACCTTAAAGTCAAACCTTAAAGTCAAATGGCCAATGGTCAAGCTCATCCAAATAAGGAAATGTTTTACAAGTCATTTTGGTATACAGCTTCACTCTATAACCACAACTGCATACACGAGTCCTGACCCTCAGCATATCATGAAATGACATGTCTTGTGGTTTGAAAGCAGGGGCGCCATTTACGTATGGCAGAGTATGGCAGTTATCATACCCTGGCATTTAGACAAAACAGGGGAAATAAACGGCTCATGTTAGTTAGCTGCTCGTTAGTTCTGTTGCTTGAGTTGGCTTCTGGCATAAATTGCAGCTTTGAAAAACAAAAAACAGTCTAACACTGTCTCTTAACCAGACATGAGGAGATAAACCAGACTCGACCGGAGATGCATCAAAATCAATCAAAAATCACAGCCAATCAGAAGAGCGTGTGGGTGGGCTCTCTTTGTAAGCGCATTTGCAACGAAATGGATAAGTATGTTATCAAATTCCTAAATCTTTGTATGTTGTCCCAGCCCTCTGTTTGAAAGACAACCATGACAAACAATTTCAGATCTATGAGTCTTACTAAAATGACACTGCGCAATAAGCATTGACGATCATAATAAATCTAGGGCTCCATTTCATGTAAATTCAGGTTGAAGCCAGTTTGTGCTTCCAGGGTGACTGAGTCATCGTTATCTTATTCTCTTTTTCTCATATCTCTGTCAGGATGACAAAATTACAAACCACAACTCATGTTCATCTTAAATACAAGCGATTATGCTTGTAGCTCGTTTCCTCGACAAAAACCTCTTTGCTGTATTGTTTCACGTGGGATAGCAGTAGAAAAAGAGATCTTGATGAATTAATCAATCTATGGAGAATAAAAAGAGCTGTGATTGATGATGCTACCTTTAAAAAGTTGTCAGAGGTCCCAAACATGCTCTATTCATGGGTCTCTGCTGGGAGGCCTAATCTTATTGTAAGTCACTCTGTACAGGCCGACACTGAGGCCAAGCAGAGGAGTGAGAAAGTCAGGATGAAGAGAGAATGAGATGAGACATGATGGATAGAGGCCTGCCCCAGAGATGCAGATGGAGAAACCTTCCCAGTGTCTTGTCTCAGATTCTTTATCACTCCATCAAGTCAGAATGGTAACAGAAGCCAGCAAGGACAACATCTTTTAACTTTTTACAGTTGCTCGGCTCTGAAACTCACAGTCTGATACGCTGCCCTTTGTGCAGATGTCGGATCTGTCAGAGCTGGAAAAACTGATATGTCTTTAATAGGGATAAGGAAAAAATGGGGAGAAAGTAGTAAAACAGAACATGGATATTACATAAATATTTAAATATAAAATCAGAAATTCAAAAGCCTGAAATAAATAAAATACAGCTGCAAAATCATGCAGTTCCTGTCTGTTTTGTTACTGTTACCAAGTTACAAAGCACAAGACTGGTTAGGTACTGCACCTGCCTATATATAAACTTCACATTCTTTCAAAAAGTACAGACAGTATCGGTCTCTTGATGCCAAGAATGTAGCTGAGACCATTTCCCATGTGTACAAGCATCACAGCTGTGTGAGATGTTGCATCTATTCAAATCAAACACCCATAGATAAATGGATATCCTCCAATTTTGATACATATTTGTCATGCTTGTATTATTATTTTGTTTATTATTTTGTTATTTTTATATATAAAAAAAAAGTTTTACTGAAATTTTGAAAAGGGAAAAAAAGACAAATAAATAAATCTTTCCGGATGGGAATTATACTAGTCAAATAACTGCAGATGAAAACACAGAATAACGTTTTATTGACAACACATGTCATAAACACTGCTTCGCAATTCGCGTTTTTGTAATGTGTGTGTGTACTTTACATTGTAGAACAAAACGTCAAAGTATAGTCGAGTTATGTTTACCACAGGCTTTATGTTACACATAAATCGAAAAACCCCATTATAAAACCCCATAAAAAATCTTGAAGGAAACATGAAAGAAATGATGGAAAACATGAAGATTACTACTAAAAGCTTTTTTAAAAGGAATGGTTGAACGACTAATACAATTTTGACCATTATTTAATAACCCTCATGTTCCAAACCCATACGATTTTCTTTCTTCCATTAATTCCACAAAAGTTGTGGTTTAAAAAAAAAGAAAATCCTCACCATTCTTTTCAATTATAATCAGTGTGTTCATTTTGTTAAAGAAAACTATGACAAAAAGCTTTTACCCATGACTAAGATCAGACGATGACAAGACCATGATGTCATTACAGGATAACTGTGACTATATCAACATTCACCATCATTGACGAAAAAAGACGAGACTAAAATGTAGTTTAAAAAAAAAAAAAAAAAAAAAAAGGAAAAAATATTACAGACTGATATGTTTACTACGAGCCTTGCCGTTTGTGGTAGCCAGATGTTTTTAAAGTTTTAAAGCAGAACTTTTCTGTTAAATGGATACATTTTCTGCCTGAAGTTTTACTTAATCTTTTTAATCTGGCAACCATGTGCATGCTCTCTCTCAACACTGCGAAAGAAGAGCGGATAATCTGAAAACACATACAACCAAGAAAGCTGGACATTTCTATTTAAAAAGCGATCTCCTTTTGAGATATTCTGCTTAAATGGAAGTGTCATTCAGCCAGTCTTTGTTCTGTCAAGAGCCGCTTTTACTGTTTGCTGAGACTAAATCGGATTAAACCTTCTCAGTGATGAATTGTAATAAATCCAAACATGAATCTCGACTATATGTTGGCAATTGTGGTTGCTGAATAAATGCACTTACACAACCTCTGTGCGGCAATATAAAGTCTTTTTTGATGTTTTTTTAACAGACATTAATGTAATTTGGATAATTGGAAGTACCAAATTTCACTGTTTTAATTTGAGAAGTTTCTATTATTTCCAGTTTTGATAAAGACAAGAGAGTGTGTTAATTTATGAGATAAATAGCCTATAATAAATCAGTACACTAGATGAGGTAAAATAAATCACACATATGAGTTCACATTCTCTTGATTTGTGCTTATAGGTGAAAGTGCAATAATTCTGATGAAATGTAAAAATAAATTTCTCATATGAAAACAATCATTACGATTATAATTTTGAGAAAAATAATCATTTTCATCAGTTAAAACATTATGCAGCATGTAAATATGACTAAACCTAGACTAAAATGCTCAGACTCAGACATCCTAAATCGCCAAAAACAACCACGGCGACGTAAAAGTGCATTACCAACGCCGACAGATTAAAGGATTCAATGGAATCAATTCAATGGAAAGGATTCCGGAAGAGAAGACAATGCTGAATAAAATAGTAGTTTCTGTTATTTTTGGACCAAAATGTATTTTCGATGCTTCAACAAATTCTAACTGACCCTCTGATGTCACATGGACTACTTTGATGATGTTTTTATTATCTTTCTGCACATGGACAGTATACCGTACATACATTTTCAATGGAGGGACAGAAAGCTCTCAGACTAAATCTAAAATATCTTAAACTGTGTTCCGAAGATGTCTTACGGGTTTGGAACGACATGAGGGTGAGTCATTAATGACATCATTTTTGGGTGAACTAACCCTTTAAGTCGGCTAAAACTTGACCGTTACATTTAGTCAACCTTGTCCTATTCTTGTCCTTGTCATAGTTTTGTTTAAAGACTTGTTTAAAGTGCATTTGACATAGGACTAAAACTAAAAAAATAGCTGACAAAATTAACACCATAATCAAACAATGACAACTAGGGCTGTCAAACTACTACAAAAAACACCATAACATAATCATAAAAGTGGTCCATACAACCTTGTAGAATAAACAGCAATAACTTTGAAGAAAATACAGAAATTTAAGTCATAATTTGCTGAAAATCTTGACGTCCACCTTAGCTCTCCATCAGTCTACTTCAGAATGCAATAAAAAGTAGTATGTAAATCAAAATGTAAATATAGCTGCGAGCAGCGATGGCGGGCCCAAGCCCGGTGGCACCGCCACCCCGGTGGCTTCAGGGCAACTGTGCACAGCGGGCAATAGGCACTTAAAACGGTTAAACATCAAAGGACTATGTCAAATTCACTCCACATTTACTGCACTACAAGGTGCCGCTATAGAGCCCCTCCTCCCTGCCCATTTTCAAAGGATTACATGTGCCAAGTTTTAACATTATTCTGATGAATTTTGAAGCAAATCAGGTAAAATAAGAGGGTGATCTCAATGTATGCTGAAAGTGACACATTTTCTGCTTCCAGTTGGTGGCGCTATGACTTTGAATCACAATACTCAAATCCATGTGATCAGCCTTGTACAACGAAGACTAAGCCAAAGTTATCAAAATCAATTAATGTATGCAGAAGTTATAACACTTTGTTTCCCTTTTCTTGCCATAAATTCGTTGCCTCGCCACGGCCAAACCGTTTGAGATATCCAAAATCCGTTTGCAATTAAACAACTTCAATGTGTTAGCAACAAGTTAAAAAAAAAGCTTGGTGTAAATTGGATAAACCCTGTAGGAGTAGTAGTATAAAATTCATAGCCTGTTTTTTCAAAAAATTAACATTCAAACCAAAATAGCTGACTTCCTGTTGGTCGGAGCTAATGAATGTAAATTAGAAAATTGTCCGGCTTGATGAGAATAATATGTGTACCGAGTTTGGTGTCTGTAGGAAAAACTAACCCCCCCACTTTTGTCAAAAGGTGGCGCTACTGAGCCCCTCCACCACGCCCATTTCTATGGCTTTGTCCATGTCTACTGGTTGACAATATTGATGTGTGTGTCGAGTTTCATGCAATTTGAAGCATGTTAAGAGCCTCAAAAACACTCAAGAATATTATTACAGTTTGACCTGTTGCCATGGCAACAATATTTCAAATATCAAAAATCCTGTCATAGGTCTACATCTGCTGTGTATTGACATTACACTGATGAAGTTTGAAGCAAATCAGGTAAAAATAAGAGGGTGATCTCAAAGCATTTTAAAAGTGATACACTTCTTGCTGCCATTTGGTGGCGCTATAACTTTGACTCACAATAGTTACATCCATGTGATCAGACTACTACAACCAACACACTCCTGAAGTTTCATAAAACATCAATCAATGTATGCAGAAGTTATAACACATTTCCTGTTTCCTTTTTCTCGCCATAAATTCGTTGCCTCGCCACGGCCAAACCGTTTGAGATATCCAAAATCCGTTTGCAATTAAACAACTTCAATGTGTTCGCAACAAGTTAAAAAAAGCTTGGTGTAAATTGGATAAACCCTGTAGGAGTAGTAGTATAAAATTCATAGCCTGTTTTTTCAAAAAATTTACATTCAAACCAAAATAGCTGACTTCCTGTTGGTCGGAGCTAATGAATGTAAATTAGAAAATTGTCCGGCTTGATGAGAATAATATGTGTACCGAGTTTGGTGACTGTAGGAAAAACTAACCCCCCACTTTTGTCAAAAGGTGGCGCTTACTGAGCCCCTCCACCACGCCCATTTCTATGGCTTTGTCCATGTCTACTGGTTGACAATATTGATGTGTGTGTCGAGTTTCATGCAATTTGAAGCATGTTAAGAGCCTCAAAAACACTCAAGAATATTATTACAGTTTTGACCTGTTGCCATGGCAACAATATTTCAAATATCAAAAAATCCTGTCATAGGTCTACATCTGCTGTGTATTGACATTACACTGATGAAGTTTGAAGCAAATCAGGTAAAAATAAGAGGGTGATCTCAAAACATTTCAAAAAGTGATACACTTCCTGCTGCCAGTTGGTGGCGCTATAACTTTGACTCACAATAGTCACATCCATGTGATCAGACTCCTATAACGAACACACTCGTGAAGTTTCATAAAGATCAATATATGTATTAAGACGTTATAACACATTTCCTGTTTCCTTTTTCTCGCCATAAATTCGTTGCCCTCGCCACGGCCAAACCGTTCGAGATATCAAAAATCCCCTGGCAATTTTTAATCATCAGTGTCTTGACTTCATGCTGACCGAGTTTGGTGGCGATCGGATTAATCGTCTAGGAGGAGTATATCAAATTCCAGAGCATGCGTTTTTCAAACAACCCTTAATAGCTGACTTCCTGTTGGCGTGGCGATTAACTTAGAGCGCGAAAGTTGTTCGGCCCGATGAGGTCTATATGTGTACCGAGTTTCATACTAATACGTGCAAGCATGTTTAATATATGGACCAAATTTTCAGACTTTTTTCAAGGGGGCGCTGTCGAGCCCCCCTGCCACGCCCGGGTACCAGCCTCTCCGGCGTCCTAATGGCCGCGGATTCCAATGTGTGTGCCAATTTTCAAGAGTTTTTGAGCATGTTAAGGCACCCAAAAAGCCCCGGAAGACGAAAAAAAAAAAATAATAATAATAATCCTTAGAAGAACAAGAGGGCCCTGCGCGAATTTTCGCTTGGGCCCTAAATATTGTGGCTTCAGATGACATGCAATACAGTGTACAAGTCGTATTGATCACTTCTATGGGAACCGTATGTGTTCTTGAAGCTTGGCAGCATTCTTCATTTTCTTCATTTTCAGTAAAGATGCATTTAAATTAGGGATGCACCGATACCATTTTTTAAGGACCGAGTACGAGTACCGATACTTTTTTCTAGTACTCGCCGATACCGATGCCTATACATTTATCAATTTCTCTCTCTTTTTTTTTTTTTGCCGATGTTGCAGTTTTCCAAGCACAACACAGTGAGACTAATGAATGTAGGACAGCTTCTTTATTATTATTCTAATGAAAAAAGTAATAATTTGTATGTGCTTGTCACAAACTT